>NW_018218453.1:1265-28222 GCF_001263595.1 Phalaenopsis equestris | reverse complement strand
ATTCTCAAAACAAACAAATAATTCTAATAATTAAAATTAACCTCTAAAAATTCTGAAAATTGGTCTAAGTGGTCCTCTAACCTAGGTAGACTTCCAATAATTACCTTAAGAAAAATCATATTTTCTCCTGTGATGTTTTAATTAACCCATGAGTGGGGTAACATAAAATTTTCTGACTTCAATTTAATGAAGTATAGGGTGTTAAGGCCTTTGGGGAAAAAATGACAATTTTGAAATTTAAGACTTAGTTAACATTTAGGTTTAATAAAAGGGCTAAATGGAAAACAAATAATCTTAATTGATTTATTTTGATGATTGGAATATGAAAATGGATAAATGGTAGTAACCAACCTCACGTTGTTCTTATAAAGAATAAATTTGTAATTTTCTTAAAATTGATGAAATTTGGAAGAATATTTAAATAAGAAGATATAACATGAGAGTTTGATTTTGGAATATCATAACTCACTATTTTAAGACCCAATTTATGGTATTTTTACATGGTTTATGATTAATGATAAAGATTAAAGATATAAACAATTAAATTCTTTTTCTAAAATTACAAATCTATTCATTAATTTTTAAGGGCTTAGTGAAGAGCTAGGCTTAATCAAAATTTTGTTTAATGAGGTTTAGAAAATAACATATAACTAATTTAAAACTTTTTAAAACAGTACAAGCCCATCTTTAAAATCAGAGTGCAAAGTTTTTTAATTAGACCAAATTGACCCTAAGGGCCTTTACTTATATAATTTATAAATAAAATATCAAGTGATATTTACCACATGCTTGGGGTTGGTTAGAACATCTGTTCATTGAGCATAAGGGTATGATATGGATGATTTATTAAGAAACATAATGAGTTTGAACAAACTCGGAACTTTTCATGAGATTGTGAGATGCCTGGGACCTGGTCCTTTGAACTCCTTGAAGATAATGTCCTTGCCCTTTGAACTCCTTGAACATAATGTCCTTGTCCTCTTTGTCCGATCTCGTTGAAAAGTCCTTGTCCTTTGAACTCCTTGAAGATATTGTCCCATGATTTTCATCAATAGTTTTCTTAGGTGATATTGGTTATCTAAGATGTAATTAACTATAGAGGCTTGCCATTATAAGAAAAATTTCCAAACCCAAATTAAAATAAACCCTATCTAATTTTTCATATTAAATACGGGAACATGTCGGCTTATAATAAAAATGGTTTTGCAGACTTAATGAATGTCATACAATCTTTTGTTTATTTAATCGAGCCTTACGAGTAAGTAGTGTGTTTATGCTTTGGAATTAATATGTCATTTGCAGTATTAGGTTCATTTTTCCCCCACCACTTTTTATTGTTAAAAATTTATAGCGACTCTGCTATGGAATTGTTTTTCTCTTCATATTAATCAGGGAATATTATCTTCATACATCGGTAATGTGTCCATGTCCCTTATGGACCAAATTACCCTTCTTCCATTGGCATGTGTGATCCCTCTTGATACTGCTAATATGCAAAGTACAACAACAATTCAGATTATATTTCACTTATATTTCCTTACTATGCAACAAAACCAAAACTTGATCCTGAAGAAAAATAAGAATTTAAATTTTAATTTATATATATTGGGATACTACGCAAGTATACGTATCGTTATCAAGTAATATAGGACTTTTTGATTAACACCTGAATATAGAACCCACAGGGAATTTATACAATATGCACTTTTAAAAAACTTTTTATTTTTAAAAAGACAATTACTTAAACTGAATATATTTTGCAGTAATAAAAATTCATATATTTTTGGTATTTTTGATATTTTGAAAAAATAGTAACAACTTAAAAAGATAACTAGAGTTTTGTAAATGTAAAGCATTTAATAAGAAAAATATCTTTCTTTTATCATGAATCCGTAATAAGTATAGGAATTTTGTTGTGGAAGTATGCAAATTGTGTTTTGCCAAATAGGAGCAATAATATTCTTTACCCTTACTAGTGTTGCTATAAAGAACATTGACTAATTTAAAATTTGAATAGTTTTGAAGACCAGCTAGGCAAGGAAGATACTAGCTCTCACTCTAGAGTTCCCTCAATTCCGTCCACCTAGGGGCTAACATCTCATATCAAAACCTAAAATAATAAACCAAGTTGGGGGCTTTAGCCTGTAAATTTAAATTCCTCTAACTCTACACCCTTCAATGAATATTTTCCTATTTATTTGCACTCAGTCATATGAACTACATTCTCATTCATACAACCTCACGTGATTCTTTCCAATTGTTGATTGAGACAACACTAGCTCATTTCTTACATTTTCTCATAACAAATTTTAACATCTGGATTGGCCAAATCAAGAAGTAAATGAAGTACATGGATTTAAATCATCGCAACTTGTTCCAACATTAAAGATCAATACTCTCCATAACTTCCATCCAACACTTAATTACTTATCATTTTAAGTAGAAAGATAAAGAAAACTACTCAGATTCCATGGAGAAAATAAAACCACACTTTAGTTTAAAAGTAGAAATCATTGTCAAACTAACAACAAGTCTCAATTAAAACCAAAAGTAGTCTCAAAACAAAAAAATAAAAACTTGTCTCAAGTTCTACACCAAACTCTTGAAGTTCCTTTGAATGTTCTCTCTTTACAATCACTAAAAATAAAATAACAAAAATGATAAAATAAAAGTAAAAGTGGTGCCTAAAAATCTCTCCAAATAACTCCCCAAAATGATGAACTTTAAAAACATTCCAAGTATTTTTAGTACTCTTTTCAATATCCTCTCTTATTTCTTTTATAATTTTCCAAAAGGTGCCTTAGTTTCTCTTCAAAATAAGTCTAGATTCGATGTATTTCCCTAAGAGATGCATCCTTTCATGATAATGTTCGTCCATGGTGGTTATAACCACCTATTAAGCCAATGGGTGCCTCAAAAACCTCTTCAAAATTCACAAAAACTGACTTTTCTACTCTAGTAACTGCCACTGTCGCTTAAGTGTGGGACCTGTGGTGCTTAGGCGCGGCCTTCCCTATTTAACTGGTGCGTAAGCGCCTGATCTGGTGCTTAGGCGGCAAAACTCATTTGTACATTTTTCACCTTTTTGCTCTAAATTTGATTCTTTTTCACTCTTTTAAGCATTTTTCACCTTTTTATATTTATCTGTTAGAAAAACACAAAAAATAGCTTCCGTTAAAGTGCAATATCTCAAAAATAGGTATAAAAATGTGTCTAAAAACACTATATATTTTAGGTGTATCAAAATCCCTAAAACTTAAAATGTTGCTTGTCCTCAAGTCACACTTCAATCTTTAAAAACTACATATGTATGATATGTATATGAGTTTCTTTAGGAGTTACTAAAATTTAGACTTAAAAATGTAGCTGTCTAATTTAGAAAAAATATTCAGTAAATGGGACCAACTTAAAGTTTAGAAATCCTTAAAGTTAGGAAAGATGAAAATATGAGTTTCTATCTAATTCATAAATGTATTGTAGATTTTCCAAATTTAGAATTTAGTTAGTTTAACCACTTAAAAATCTTCATTAAAAATAATTTTAGTTTCTATATTATATTTATAAGTTTAAGAGTTTCTCAAGTCTTATACTTTAAAAAGATCAAATGTAGAACCAATTTTTGATCAGGCACTAATCCTCAAGCTTCTCCTTCCTAATTTTTTTCTCTTTTTCTTTTTCTTTTACTTTTTTTATTTTCTTTCTTTTTTTTCCTTTTCTTTATTTTTTTTCTTTTCTTTTTTAGACAAGAATTACTTTATCTCGATAGATCTTTAACGATTAAGAATTTCACTTCTCCTTTCCTAAAGCAAAGTCTTGATATAAGTCTTTTACTTATAAATATAATAATAGTTTTAAAAATTATTTTAATAAAAAAATTTAAGTATTAAAAATAAAAGTCCAAATTACCTAAATTTTTTAAGAAGACAATTACTTATATTAACCATTTTCTCATCTAAAAACTTTTTAACTTAAAGTATTTCATTATTACTAAAAATTTTAACTATATTTTCTTACTCATTTGTAAAATCAAATTTTACTTCCCTAATATAACTTCATATATCAAATTTTACTATATACATAATCAATTATATACATAATCAATTTTTTTCTTTTGAAATCAAATTCACTTGTAGCACATTTGAGAACAAATAAACTACCAATTTTTTAAAATACTTTTCATCCCCCCAATCTTAAATTTTTAACAAATTACACAGTTTAGCATCAGATATATATAAGAAGAAATGAAAAATTAAAAATAACATGCTAACAGGAATTTTAAACCCTAATGATACAAGTATAAAACTAAAAACAGGAGTAAAATTAATTTTTGATTAAATTTTCTATATTTTAATTTTACTTTAACATGTCAAGATTCAATAGACTTCTAAACAATGGGTATAAAAATAAAACCAAACATACACACTACTGACATCACAATACAAACTTGCAAACATGATAAAAGAAAAATAAAGGGTAGCACTTTCTGAATTTCAAGTTTAAGATCTAAGCTAGTAAGATTTTCTACTTTATAACAAATATGAATTAAGTTAAGTTCTAAACTAATCAATCCACAATACTAAACACAAAAAAATAGTTACTACCCTAAAATTTAAGAATAAAATACTAACTACCACAAACTTCATAATAACAATAAAACATAAAATAAAATATAAAAGTCCAAAACACAACATAGTCCAAAACAACACACAAATGCAAATTTAGCAAGCCTAGACCACATAGTTCATATCATATTACAATCATAAAATAAATCTCTTAGCTCTACTCTTCATCCTCAGAATCACCGCTATACCACTTTTCTGCAGATTCAAAATTAGGATCTTAAGGATATGGAGGAAATTGCTCTCCTGTTTCACCTCTAATCAGGCTCTCCAAAGAAGAGTGGAATTTCTCTTCATAATCACTCTTCCTTCTATTATAAATATCAGTATGATCTTCAAAATGCTCTAAATTTTGTACCTTATCCTTGGTAAAATTGATATTATCCATCATCTTCTGCAATAACTCATCTCGGGTATGAGTAGACTCACCTCAAGATGTAGAAGCACGTGAAGTATATGGTCTAGATGAAGAAGCAACAGAAGTAGATGCAGCAGAAGTTTCCATTCCATAGCTCTTAGAAAATCTTCCTCTCCAGCAGAAAATTGAATTCTCAGAATAAGTCTTCACATTCACCTTTGTGATAGGATTTAAAGGTAACCTCCCAACTATCAACCTCCCAACTATCAAATTTAACCCCAGCCTGCTCGCACAAAGAAAAGATCAAGGAAGCAAATCCTAGACCTACAGTAGTAACAACTGTAGCAGAACTGATAGATCAAAGCTTTAATGTTGATGAGCTTTCCCTCTTGAATACAATAGTTAAACATCGCTCTTTCTCTAGTTACTTTACTAAGACGATTAATCGGAAGAATTGTTGGTAGCAGACGAGCAGAAATGAAATAGTGCTAGGCCTTTGAAGGTGCACATACCCTTTGAAGGCGCACATACCTTTGAAATTGAGAAATTTACTCTCCTCTCATTGGTAATCTTTCAAATTCCTCTCCTCATAGTCAAGTATGAAATAATCTTGTCTAACTCTCCTTTAGTAGGACTATAATTTGCATAAAAATATAAAGTATCCGGTGGTAAATGGTAAAAAAAGTTGATTACCTCTGGCAAAAAAGGTACCAACTTTCCTTGTACCATAACTCCATTGTCTTCAGCTTTAGGGAGATTTGCAAGAACTCCCTCACAACAAAAATCACTGCGATAGCAGAGAAACAATAGAATTGTTCCCACTATCGACGAACAATTAAATCTTCCACTTCTCCACCGAGATTTTTAAAACATCGCTCCTAAAACAATTTTCGTGACTGTAGAGCATCACTGTATCGATCTTGAGCCTTCGAACTAAAAAAATTGCTCGAATCAAATGGGCTTTTTCCTTTACTCTTCTTCATTCTTGGTGTCATTCTACAAATTTTATAAATTCCAAAAATAACTTTAAAAATCAAGTTTAAAAAACTAAACTAAACTTCCAAAAGAAAAAACTAAACTTCCTAAACAATTTCCATAGATTTTTCCTCATTTTTCACCATGAATAGTGAATTTTCAAATTTCTCCAAATGTGCTCAAAATACATGGTTAGAATCCAAAATTTTTGCATAGAAGTAAAACTCTTACCTTAAGAAATCCGAATCTAGCAAATTTTTTTTATTCCACCAAGAAATCTCCACTTAATTGTGTGCCCTAGCCCTTAAAAATTGCTATTTTGAGAGGTAGAAGATGACGAGAGGTGTTAAAAATGGTGTTTTCGGACAAAAATTTCACTTTTAACCGTTTGCGAACCGATTTTCGTGAACCAACGCTTGAGCGCGGGTAAGTGGCGCTTAAGCGCCTGCCGCTCGGGTTAGCGCGCGCTTAAGCACGAGATGTGGAACTTAGGCACCAGCGCATTATTTTTGAAATTCTTAAATTTAAGTAAAATTAACTATTTGCTTAAGTAAACCACCCCTAAATGGTCTCAGAGCACTTAATTGACTATTTTCAACATCTTATAACTTCCCTCGCTCTCAAAATTCTCCTTAATAACTATTTCAATTTGAGGCTAAAACAACACAAAATTTTGACAAAAACAAACTTATATTAATTCACAAACGAGTAAAAATACTATTGACACTTAATTCTCACTCAAAATAGTCTCGGATGAGAAAATTTTCCTAAGTACAAAACACTTAACACACTTTCACAATTAAACACATAAGTAACATAAACATTAACACATGTCTTAAACACTAAAAACACTTAAAGACAACAACTTTAATCACACAAAAACAAACATAGAACTTAATTCCATTCTTCATTAGAAGGAACAAATTTAGGTCTTTCATTAGTCTCTCTTAGGACAACTGGAATATAAAATTGATAAAACAGATGGTGGTGAAAACAGATGGCGGTGACGTGCTATGATGCAATCTTCTTCAATCCACTTTTGCTTAAGAAACTAGTGTGGCTAAATTACATTTTCAATTTCCATCCAATATGCTCCAGATGTACATGAATCTACAATACCTTAATCTCCAATACATATATGGTATTTTTATTTTTTGTTGATTTTCTCTGATATCCCTTCAATACTAACGGCTAAGAAACCATTATACATCACTTGTACACTTTTAATAATGAATTTCTTCCTATGGTCTCTTCCTTCTTCTTTAAATCCATCTCCCATAAAGACATCATCTTAAAATCTCGCTCTTATTTAGGCTTTAGGGCTAGAAATGATATGAGGTGAAACCCCTTCACTAAACCCTTCTATTTATAGGCCTAAACTCTTCCAATAACTCCTAGACACATTTAGAAACTGCCAAGACACATTTTTACAAACTTCTAGGCTATTTTTCCTTCTAGAATATTAATTATGCACATGTTTTTAAATTGTCACGCTTAAGAGTCGGATTTGGCGCTTAAGCGCAAGTGCACATTATTGCACTAGTCAACTTAATATCCAAACTCTCATTTTAACATGTCTAAATCACTAATTTAAGTATTAAAATCAATACTAACACATAATAGTCTTAAAAATACTACCCTAATTTTCTTAATGACACATAAAACAACAATAAAAACAAAAATACACTCATACTTATGGGTTGCCTCCCACAAAGCGTTTGGTTTAACGTCACCAGCACGACGTAACCAGTGCTTACTCTGGTTGACCCAATATCATTCCATTATTAAAATTCTGTTGATCCCCTTTATAATAAGGTTTCAGTCTATGTCAATTCACTTTAAAGATTTTCTCAGATTTAGGATCTTTAATATCCAAAGCTCCATAAGGACAAACTTTAATCACAATAAATGGGCCCATCCACCTGGACTTTAGTTTGTCCGAAAATAATTTTAACTTTGAATTATATAGAAAAACTTGTTACCCTGGTTGAAAATTTTTAGTAAGAGTCTTTCGATCACGCCTCATTTTTATCTTTCTTTATCAATTTTGGCACATTCATAAGACTCATTCCTTATCTCTTCAAGCTCATTTAATTGTAATAATCTTTTCTCACCAGCATCTTTCAAATTATAATTGATCTCTTTAATTGCCCAATATGCTTTATGCTCAAGTTCAACTGGTAAGTGACAAGCTTTCCCAAATATTAGCCTATATTGGGACATTCCTATAGGAGTTTTACATGCAGCTTTTAATTTCCCGATAAGATAATTCAGCCAAACCACTTGTCTGAGGATGAAAAGCAGAAGCAATCCTATGATTTATATGACATTTCTTTAAAAACTTATCCATTATGACATTTCTGAAATGACTTCCCCCATCAATAATGATAACTCTTGGCATCCCAAATCTACAAAATATGTTTGTTTTGAAAAATTTAGAAACACGTTAAGAACCCCGTGGAGCACCACATAGGGGAAAAGCAACAGCTTCTATCCATTTGGATACATAATCTACGACTAACAATATATATAAATTTCTGAAAGGTGGTATAAATGGTCCCATGAAATCTAATTCCCAAACATCAAATATCTCAACTTCTGTGACAGGCATCTCATTTCTTCTAGAAATATTGCCTACTCTTTGACATCTATCACAAGTTTTGATATAAGCATTGACATCCCTAAAAATTGTAGGCCATTAAAATCCAGATTGTAAAATTTTGTATGTTGTCTTATCAACACCAAAAGGTCCCCCAAAATCAGAATTATGACAATTTTGGATAATCTCATAAGTTTCTTCTAATGGTACACATCTTCGAATAATTAGATCATTTCCTTATTTATATAAACACGGAACATGCCACTCATTAATAGTGAACAATTTTTCATATGAAAAATGTTCATTAATTTCATTTTCAAAACAGAGTGGTTTTCTTAATTCAAGCATGGACAAATGATCAGCAATTTGACTTTCCATCCCCTTCCAATCTACTATTGCAAAATCAAATACTTGTAAAAGAAGAATCCATCTTATAAGTCTAGGTTTACCATCCTTCTTTTCAATTAAATACTTAATAGCAGAATGATCTGTACGCACTATATAATGAGTTCCAATTAAATATGATCTAAATTTATCAAAAGCATATACTATTGTTAATAACTCTTTTTGAGCTGTTGTATAATTAATTTGAGTTTCATTAAGATTTTTTCTAGCATAGTAAATAACTTCAAAAATTTTATCAGATCTTAGTCCTAAAACAACTCTTATAGCATAATCACTAGCATCACACATCAATTCAAAAGGTTTTCTTAGTTTGGTTAAACTATAATTGGTGCAGTGATTAATTTTTCTTTTAATAATTTAAATACTTTTAGGCATTCCTCATAAAAATTAAAAATTGCATCTTTCTCGAGTAAATGACATAAAGGCTTAGCAATCTTTGAAAATTCTTTAATATATCATCTGTAGAATCCAGTATGTCCTAAAAAACTCCTAATTTCCCTTACATTTGTTGGATATGGCAAATTAGTGATCACTTGAATTTTAGCAGGATCTACTTTCATACCATTTTCTGATATTTTATGATCTAATATAATTCCTCCTGCTACAATAAATTGAGATTTTTCCCAATTAAGGACTAAATTTATTTCTTCACATTGCTTAAGAACTTTACATAAATATTTTAGACATGAGTCAAATGAAGTTCTAAACACTGAAAAGTCTTCAATCCCTTTTTCAATTAAATCACCAATTAAATCACAAGAAATTGTCATCATACATCTTTGAAATGTAGCAGGGGCATTACATAAAAATTGTTTTCTCTGGATCCTCAGGAGATATTTGAATTTGGTGATAAGCAGTATATCCATCCAAAAAATAAAGGTATTTATGCCTAGCTAGTCTATCCAACATTTGATTTAGAAAGAGTAATGGAAAATGATCTTTCATAGTGGCAAGATTTAATTTCTATAATGAATGCATATTCACCACCCTGTAACATCTCTAATAGGTATTAACTCATTATGTTCATTTAGAGTTACAGTTACTCCTCCTTTCTTAGGAATGCAATGAAGTGGACTAACCCATGCACTATCTAAAATAGGGTAGATAATTCTAGCATCTAACCACTTTAAAATTTCTCTTTTAACAACTTCTTTCATAACAAGATTCAATATCCTTTACGGAACAGCCCCTGGTTTGCAGTTCTCTTCCATATGAATTCTATGCATACAAATTGAAGAACTGATTCCTTTTATATCAATAATTGTCCAACCAAAGGCTTTCTTAAAATTTTTCAGAATTGTGATCAACCTTTCTTCTTCTTTCATTGTTAATTTTGAGGAAATTTTAACAATTAAAGTAGAGGAATTCCTAAAAAGGCATATTTTAAATGATCAGGAAGTAACTTCAACTCTAGTTCTGGAGGTTTTTTAATAGATGGGCAAAATGATTTATCTTTGTCTATTGTGTCCAGAATTCCAAAACTTTCTCAAATATAGTTTAAGTCTTCCTTAAAAAGATATTCACATTGACATAATTCCTCTTCTTGCTTGTGTTCCAAATCTTTTTCTTCAAATTTTTCTTCATAAGTAGTCTTGAAACGCCATTCACTTAGATATCTTAAAACATCCATTCTAAACCCTTATACCATCCATTCTAAAACATTCATCATCTTTACCTTTTCCAGGGTATTTCATTGATCTTAAAATTTTAAAAGTAATAGTTTGATCATTAACGCGCATTGTTAATTTCCCTTTTTGCACATCTATCATTGCTCTTCCTGTGGCTAAGAAAGGTCTCCCCAAAATGATAGGTATCTATTTATCTTCCTTCATATCTAGCATAATGAAATCACAGGAAAGAGAAATTGATCCACTTTCACTAGGACATCTTCTATAACTCCTTTAGGGTATGTTATCGAATGATCTACTAACTGCAGAGTTATAGTAGTAGGGGTTATTTCTCCTAATCCCAATCTATTAAATAATGATAATGACATAAGGTTAATGCTTGCACCTAAATCACATCTTTTCCTTACTCCTCACTAAGTGCAACAGTCTCATTATCTTCAAATTTCCTTTTCCTATTGAGAATATCATTCATAAACTTTACATAGCTCAACATTTGTTCTAAGGCTTCAGCAAATGAAATATTAATTGTAAGATTCTTAAATATTTCCAAAAATTTTGAAAATTGCTTATCCAACTTCTGCTGATGAAGGCTTTGAGGAACTAGAGGTGGTGGTTTTTCTAAATCAATTTTCAGCGGAGAAATAGTTCTCTCAGAATCTTTTAATCTTTTAGAGCATCCATTTTAGAGCATCCACTTTTGATTCTTCAATTTTTTCTCTCTCAACTTCAATTTCCTTTTGAACCCAACCTTCCAACTCTCTTCCGCTTTTAAGTTGAATGACTTTTACTTGTTCTTTAATCTGGTCTTTTGGATTTGATTTAGTAGAAATAGGAAAAGTTACTTGGATTCTTTTACTTAATGAGTTTGCTATTTGCGCAAGTTAATTCTGGATATTTCTAATTATAGCTCCTTGACTTTGTAATTGATTTTCTATTTGTAACCCCACTTCTTCTATAGACAACTTCTTCTCCTTAAACTGTGTATTACTGTTGAAACCTGGAGGATAAGTAAATCTATAATTATTATTCCCTTGGTTGTTCTATTTTCCCAATGGATTTCCTAGGTTGTTCCCCCATTGCTGATTATTACCACCCCAATTGTTATTCAAAATAATGTTGGGATGGTTCTTCCAACCTGGGTTATAGTAATTTGAATATTGGTTTTTCTGCTTATTATTTATGATATTCAAAGTTTATAATGATGCTTGAGAATCTACCATTTAGCCTAATGAGTTATCTTCAATAATGGAAATTTGTTGAGAAAAATTCATTCCAAATTGGTCTATCTTTTATTAAATTGCAACAACTTGAATTGCTAAAATGGTAAATGCATCAGCTTCATGAATATTTGCTACTTTCTTCAGATTTACTTTCTTAGAATGCCATTGAAAATTATTAGTAGTCATTTCCTCAATTAATTCATAGGCGCCATAAAATGGTTTTGACATCAATGAACCACCAGCAGCGACATCAATAATTGATCTAAGAGATCCAACTAATAAATTCTAAAAAGTTTGAATTAATAACCAATCTGGTATAGCATGGTGTGGAAAATTTCTTAAGAGTACTTGAAATCTTTCCCATGCTTCATAAATAGATTCCCCTTCAAAATGATTAAAAGATGGAATATCATTTCTATGCTTCGCAGTTTTTGATGGTGCAAAATATTTAGAAAGTAATTTTTGTGCCCTTTAGGTAGGTCCAGTGAAGCCAATTTTTGATTAGGCATATCCTCCATGTGCTAATAAATTCAACCATATTTTCTTTTTTTTCTTTTTCTTTATCACTCAATGAGAAAGGAAATAACCTAAGTTTTATGACATGATCTGAAACACCATCATATTTCACCATTGTATTTAAATGTAACACACAATTCTAGAAAATTGGCAAGATGTAAATTTGGATCTTCAGTTAGTGATCCCCTAAACTGATTATTTGACATCATTTGGATAATAGCAGGTTTAAGCTGAAAAGAATTAGCCACTATAGTAGGTTTTTGAATACTACAATGAAGTTCATCTACGGTAGGATTGGCATAATCTCTTAAAGGTCCAAACTATTGATGAAGTTCAGCATTTTGATTATTTTGGTCTGTCATTTTTATAATTTTTTTGGATTTTTCAAAATTTATAATTTTTTTGGTTTTTCTAATTTTTCTAATAGTTCTTTCTAAATCAGAATCGTAGGGCACTAGTCCTTTAGAACCTGAACTATACATACACTATCATAAAATAAAATAAAATAAAATTCAAAACACACACATAAAATAATATGCAATACTAAAAGTTTAAATAAAAATTTCTAAAAAAATAAATTTTGCTTTCAATTCCTCGGCAACGATGCTAAAAACTTGATCTCTCTTGATACTACTAATATGCAAGTACAACAATAATTCAGATTGTATTTCACTTATAATTTTTTACTTTACAACAAAACCAAAAACCTGATCCTGAAGAAAAATAAGAATTTAACTTTTAATTTATATATATTGAGATATTACGATAGTAAACATATCATTATCAAGTAATATAGGACTTTTTGATCAAGACCTGAATATCAAACCCAAAAGGAATTTATACAATATGCACTTTTAGAAAACTTTTATTTTTTAAAAAAACAATTACTTAAACTGAATATATTTTGCAGTAATAAAAAATCAAATATTTTTGATATTTTTGAAATTTTGACAAAATACATATTTTGACAAAAACAGTAACAACTTAAAAAGATAACAAGAGTTTTGTAGATGATTAAGTACTGAATATGAAAATATCTTTCTCTTTATCAAGAAACAGTAATAAATATAGAAATTCTGTTGTAGAAACTCTAGAGTTCCCTTGATTCCCTCCACCTGGGGGCTAACATCTTGTATCAGAACCTAAGACAATAAACCAAGTTGGGGGCTTTAACCCGTCACTTTAAAGTCCTCTAACTCTAGACCCTTCAATGAATATTTCCTTATTTATTTTCTCTCAATCATATGAACTACATTCTCATTCATACAACCTCATGTGATTTTTTCCAATTTTTGACTGAGACAATACCAGCCAGGTTCTTACGTGTTCTCACAATAAATTTTAACATCTGGATTCTCCAAATCAAGAAGTAAATGAAGTGCATGGATTTAAATCATCACAACTTCTTCCAACATTAAATATCAATACTCTCCAGTTCTTTCCATCCAAATATTAATTACTTATCATTTTAAGAAGAAAGATAAAGAAAACTACTCAAAATCCATGGAGAAAATAAAACCACACTTTAATTTAAAAGTAGAAATCATTGTTAAACCAACAACTAGTCTCAATTAAAACCAAAAGTAGTCTCAAAGCAGAAAATAAAAACTTATCTCAAGTTCTCCACCAAACCCTTAAAGTTCCTTTGAATCTCTTTTCTTTAAAATCACTCAAAATAAAACAGCAAAAGGATAAAAAAAAAGTAAAAGTGGTACCTGAAAATCTCTCCAACTAACTCCCCAAATTGATGAACTTTCAAAACTTTCCAAATCTTTCCAGGACTGTTTTCAAAGTCCTCTCTTCTTTCTTTTATGATTTTCCAAAATGTGCATTGGTTTCTCTTCAAAATAAGTCTAAATTTGATGTATTTCTCTAAGAGATGCATCCTTTCGTGATAATTTTCGTCCATGGTGGTTATAACCACCAATTAAGCCAATGGGTGCCTCAAAAACCTCTTCAAAATTCCCAAGAAAAAATTGACTTCACTCGTAAGATAACTGCCACTGGCGCTTAAGCATGGGACCTCTGGCATTTAGGTACAGCCTTCTTTGTTTAACCGGAGCTTAAGCACTGGATCTGACGCTTAGGTGCCAAAACTCATTTGCACATTTTTCATTTTTTTGCTCCAAATTTAATCCTTTTTCACTGCTTTAAGCATTTTTGACCTTTTTATTTGTATCTGCAAGAAATAAAAAAAAAATACCTTCCATTAAAGTGCAATATCTCAAAAATTGGTATAAAAATTTGTCTAAAAATACTATATTTTAGGTGTATCAATGCTTCACCCATTTCTTTCTTATGGAAGTAAGGTCAACTCCTTCAAACTTCAGGACCATCTGTTTAATAAGCTTTGAACAGTGAGGTTCAAAAGTTCATTAGGGCTTTGTCTTAGTGTGGGGTCGGACCCCCAATAGGTGTACTGGTGGACTAGTTCTGCCCGGGCATTGTGCGTTGTAAAGTCGGCCATGCACTAGGTCCTAAATTTCACTTTCCTCTTCGAGCTTGGTTTGCTATTTTGCAAATTAAATTGAATTGTGTTGTACTTTGCTTGCTCTTTAATCTTTCTTATTTAATTAAGTAAATTCTTCTACTTTAAAACTATTTTTCTAACTTTAAAACCTTCAAAAACTAAAAATAAAATAAAATTTACCTAGTCTACATATTGACCTTTGTTAATTTTTGGTGTTTGCACTAGAATTAAAAGGTGTTGGCCAAATAACTAACCCCAGAGCTTTAATTTTGAAGCTGCTACGATGGCATCCTGGCGCTCAACTTCTTCATGCAATTTGCCAACCAGTCGCAACGTTCGCAATGTTGCTCCCACCATCAGGTTTGGAACTGGATTCAATGAACTTTCAGTCGTACTTGAAAAGGCCCCGTTCATCATAATGAAATTCACCGCTCAAGAGGTTTAGGAGCCCTCTTCTGAATTTAACTTGAAATGTCCCCAGAAATTACCTTCTTGCAAAAAGTGAAAAACTACTGCTTCCTCGGGACCTCCCAAGTTTATTGTCCCCTTTTCTGCTAAAGGAAAGGAGATCATTATCATAGAGGATGAAACCAAGGAATTTACCATCTCTTCATCAGTGTTTGAGATCGGTTCAAGTTCAAAGTCTGCGCCATTGACTCAATCACAGAGAAAAAACCACAACCAAAAAGCTTGGAGGGCAGCTAAGGCCTAAATCTAAAGAAAAGTACCGTATGATGAGTCTCCTCACGAGGAGGAACTTAGATTACTGGAGACCTCTCCACTTTAGCGAGGGAGTAGGTTTCACCAACTGGTGAATACTAATGGACTTAAGAGTCTTGAAAAGATCATTGCTACCTTACCATCACTTCATGGCTGTAGTTGGGAGAGGAAGAAGCCCACCTAATCACTAAAGTCCACATAGTGTTCCAGAGATTGGCCACTAAAGAAGAATGTTCAATGGTCAAACTGCTTAAATAAGTGGGATGCACAGTAACTTCTTAAAGGAATAAAGAAGTTCTGAAGGATGCCAGGACTACTTGACAGTCCCACAAGTCAACTGAAGCTTTAACAACACGTATTCTCGTCAGGTTCTGTCTAGGAAGTTGAATTGATACTACCATTACTACTACAAATTTTATTACCTTTGTCGTTCCAAAGTCTGCAGGACGTCAATCGGTTAAGTCATGTTTGGGTCCAAGGGCTCAACCAATTGCTACCCACAAGAATGCCCTAAAAAATGAAAAGCTAAAGAAGTTACCTGATATTGTGCTTGGATCGCACCGTGGGAGCATACTTCTCTCTGACATGTCGATGCCTCTGTTAAGATGACAAAAGGAAAATATGTTGAGATTTTCATTTGTATTTTACAATGTTTTTGATAATATTGTACTTTAAAGAAAGGAATTTTTGATGTTTTGTTGCAGGAATGATGAATTAAGGTCATTGGAGCAAAAATATGTGAAAAGAAGCAAATTAGAAGCGAAAAGGACCAAAATGTGAAGATTTAAACTAAGACACCGATGGCGAACCCAACAGCGCCAACGGGGAGAATTTCCCGAGATTCCAGATTAAATAATTTAGAAGGCCTGCTGAAGGCACCCTCGAGGCCGCCGACGGCGAGATCTACGGTTATGCCCAAGGGTGCATTGAATGTGGATGATTTCTAAGGGGATGCTTAGGAAACTCTTGGGAAAACTACTCTACAACTTTAAGAGAAGATTTTGGCCAAAAATTAAGGAGGTCTTGGAGGTTAAGGAGAGTGTGGAGAGCGTGTAGAGAGTTTATTTGAGGGTTAGATTGTGAGGAATTCTTCGAGAGATTGTAAGCGTGGAGGGAAAGTGAGAGATTTCTTCCTCCTTGCCGCTTCAAAGAAAAATTTTGTGTGCTGTAAAGAAAGAAAGAGATTCAGAGGAACTTCAATGAGTTTGCTTGGGGAGGAATTAGAGATAAGTGTTATTTACTTGTTGTAGTTGTATGTCTTTGCTTTTTTATATGGATTCCTAGTTTTGTTGTGTCTTTCCCATGACTTCTGAGTAGTTTTCTCTATCTTTCTTCTTGTCTTGAAATTTGTAAAACGGTGATTTGAATTGGTTGATCCACGGAAATGTTAAAGAAGTTGTGATGATCTTTTCACCTCGATCTTAATTTACTTTCAATATGGTCAATTGATTTGTTAAAATATGTTGAGTTTTACAACTAAGGTGAAGATTACGTCCATGATTCAGAGAGGTCAAAGCCCTTGAAAATTAGGTGCAAATAAATAAGGAAATAAAACTATCAGGTGTAGAATTGGAGATTTTAGAGTGACAGACTAAAATCCCCAATTTAGTCCTATCGTTTGGGTGCTGAAGTGTAGATGTTAGCCCTCAGGCGAGGGGAACGTTGGAGCTCCAAAGTGAAAGCCGGTTTCCTCACAGCCTAGCCGCAGATTCAGTAAACAAACATAAGGTTAGTCAATGTTCTTTATGCCTGCAACAAAGGGTAAAGAATAGGTATGCTCTTATTTGGCACGATACAATTTGAACTGATTCACTTTATCCATTCACTATAAATTATTGACAAGGAGAAGGATGCTTTCTTATATATTAGATATCACATTAAAAACATAATTAGTTATTTAAGAGTTATTAAAATTACATATTTATTTCAATTTCTTATAGTGACAGATAAGTAATTTGAATTATATTGTTGTGGTTAGGTATTGCTTTTCTAAATCTTATTTCGTAATTCTAATATTACTCCCTGTGGGATCGATATCTAGGACTCCATTAGAGTCCTATATTACTTGAGCAATACATATACTTGCATTTATAAGTGTGTGACTATATTTACCATTATTGAATATTTTATATATACATCTTTATCAAATTTATAACCGTTGTTAAGTTTTTGGTGTCGTTGCTGAGGAATTAAATCTTTTAGCAGCAATATTAATTACTTCTATTTTTAAGCATATATAATGTTGCTATCATAAGACACCCCATCTCAAGTCATCAATGTCGAGAAAGAAAGTGTGGGTACCCATAGTCGCCATACCAATACGATCTAGTGAGCCCATTGGGCAGAATGCCGGAATGAAGCAAAAGTCTGAAATATTCAATATCGTTGAAACTATTTCTCCAAATTTTAATGAACAAGTGAAGGATGTTCAGGAAAGTCCTCCATACCTCAACTAGATTTAAGTGGCAATAATTGAAGGAAAATTTGAAAAACTTAGAGCTGAGATTTCCGAGTTAGTCAGAGAACATGGTGCAACCGTTAATGATGATGTTGTGGAAAAGGCAATCATTCCAATAAATCTGTATGTAGAAAAAGATGAATTGAACACAGTTTGGAGCAAGTCATCCAAGAAGATACTCGATCAAATTTAGACCGCTTCAGCTCAGGCAGTAGTTCAGAGTCTATAGCGTGTTCAGCCAAAGTTGGAGATTTTGCTGGAGAGGTCACAACAACTCAAAGAGAAAGAGAAGAACGAGGTTGTGAAGACTGATAGCATGGGGGGGTATGATAGGGGCTGCCTCTATTAGATTAGTTATCTCAGATTCGGGGAAGAAAATCCTCAAACCTCTGACCATGTATGATTATCATTTTGCCCCACTAGGGTATTATGAATATAGTGATTATGATTTCGGCTACGTTTTGACTATTTCAAATGATAACGTATCTGATTTTGTTCATTCTAACTCCAATCTTGAATCACAAAATGATCCTCAAATCGTATCTGAGTCTGATGAGGCTGTTAATGAGAATGAAGAAGACGTTGATAATACTGATTACGATAGCACTGGGAGCCAGAAGCCAGTCCTCAAGTGCCACAATGCTCCACTTGACATCAGTTTTGATTTCTCTAATGAGGAAGAGACATCAAAAATTTTGCCTACAGCATCTCAGGAAAAGGAAATTACAGAAGTAAATCCAAGGAGCGGGAAATTATTACCCTCGCGGTTAGCTCCAGTAGATAAAGGAAAACAAATAGTCACTCGAGAAGAGCTACCTCCACCTTTGCTAGTGGAAGAACCACATAGCCAAGTGAAAATTAGAGGCTTATACAAAGTTAATTACAATGTGCTAGCTCATCTTAAGAGGTTTCCAACCAAACTAAGCATCTACAATGCTCATATTCTGCAAAGGATATGAGAGAGTCTCTGGTTACACCCTTGCTCCACCAAGAGATTTGTTAAGTGCAATTAGCTAGAACATCCTCAAATGAAGTTTTTTTGTTAGAAGAATAGCTTAGGATAACATTCACAGATGAAGAATTTTTGCTTGGTACCACCGACCATAACCAATCGCTCTACATCTCCGTTATCGGCAGATTTGTATTGTCCAGAGTCTTGGTAGACCCGGGAGCATCACTAAACTTAATGAGTCTACAAACATTAGCATATTTGGATATTGAAGCTCAAGAGTTTATAACAGATAAAATGATGGTAAGAGGGTTCAGTCAAAGGGAGAAAGAGCCCTTAGATTGATTACATTGTTAATGAAAGCTGGAGAACTAGTAATAATCGTAAAATTTCTTATCATCGACGCAGAGACCTCTTTCAATGCTTTACTTGGATGACCATAGATTCATGAGCATAATATGTTTTCATCATTCCTACATCAATGCATCAAATATTTCAAAGAAGGACAAGAACATGGTATTAAAGGTGATTTACAACCATTCTCAGTTCATGAAGTAGACATTCATGAATATGCTGCCTACTACGCACCTCCAAATAAAACAGTCTTTTCTCATGAAGTTATGACGAATGAAGTGGAATATTTAGAAGAATCACAAAGAAGAAGCCATTCAACTCAACTTCAACCATCTACTATAGTCTCTTCACAATGAGGTGGTAGAGGTTCTTTTAGCCCATACCTCAAGATCGAGGCTGGGGACGCAGACGAGGAAGAACCAATGCGATTATTGAATGGACTAGGTCGACCATCAACATCAACATGTAAGAAAGCTCTGATGAAGAAAGTTTTGAGGAAGAAATGATGATGATAAAATAGAAGAAACCTCAATATGAGATCTCCTTGGAGGATGTAAAGAAAGATGAATATTAATCGATGTATGACCGAATGAACCACTATGTGAAAGTTATGACCTTTTCTCCAATCTATCTCCAAAAGGTTGAGAGTTTAGAGGTCAAGGAAGGTCGTAGTGTTGTTTTTAAGCCGATCAAGTTTTGTCGTGCTTCCCCTTCTACTATTCTTGAAAATCATGTAAATTTAGAAGAGGATTCTAATGAGTTAATGGAATTACCTTTTTGTTACTTCTATCCTTTTGTATAAAATTTAATTCAACAGGAAGATGTGCCAAAGCAAATGCCAAAAGATAAGTTACAACTTTTTGAAAAATTATGGAGTGTTGAAAGTTGAACTCCTAACTCAAAAGGTCTCGGATTTGGTATTGTAGGACCAGTCAATGATTCAGAATTTTGCATGGCTGTTTCTAGAAGATTGGAGAAGGGTTGTTTCGATGTAGAGAATGACTCTCAAGATCAATTAATAGATGATGTTCCACAAAAATTTGAAGAAGAAATTAAGTCAATGGTTGATGAGTTGAAAGAAATCAACCTTTGAACTGAGGAGCAGCCTCTACCAACCTTCATAAGTTCTTTACTCGGTGAGGAAGAATACATAGAGTTGATAAGATTATTATCAAAATTTAAAGATTGCTGTGCCTGGAGTTATCAGGAAATCCTAGGAATGTCAGCAAAAGTTGCAGTACATAAGCTTAGGGTGGAAAAAGATATGACCCCAATAAAACAAGCTCTCAGAAGAATGCGCCTCAAAATAGAGAAACAAGTCATTGCCAAAGTAAAGAAATTAATAGAAGCTAACTTTGTGCGGAAAGAGCAATACACCACATGGTTTGCCATATTGTACCAGTTAAGAAGAAAAATGGACAAATCCGTGTATGTATCGATTTTAGGGATCTAAATAAGGCATGTCCAAAAAATGAATTTCCGCTACCAATACTAGAATTAATGGTGGATATCGCTTCGACACATGAAATTTTCTCCTTTATGGATGAATCTTCAGGATACAACAAAATGTAGATGGCTCCAGAAGATGTAGCACTTCCAAGTTTCAGGGCACTGACTGGGATCTTCTGCTACACATTGATGTCATTCAGGTTGAAGAATGTTGGACCAACATATCAACACGCATTGATGAAAATATTTGACAACCTCATTCACAACCAAGAGGAGTGCTATGTGTATTATTTGGTCATCAAAAGTATAAAAAAATAGATCATTTTTACGATTTGAGGATCATGTTCGAACAATTATGACAATATAATCTTAAGATAAATCCCTTAAAGTGCACCTTCAGTGTTACCTCTGGGAAATTTCTAAAATACTTTGTTCAAGGAAGAAAAGTTGACTTGGAAGCTAAATGTATTGATATCTATATAACAGCAAAATATAACTTCCTCCTCCTAAAACCTTGAAACAACTACTTTCCTTTTAAGGAAAGTTTGCATATCTGAGATGCTTTATTTCTAATCTCTAAGGTAGGTGTCAGCCCTTCTCATAACTAATTAAAAATGACGCCAAATTTTTTTTGGAAGAGAAATGCCAATGGGTCTTCGAGGACATTAAGTGATACTTAATGACTCCTCCTATTTTAGCAGCCCCTATCCCAGGAAAACTGTTGATACCTTATATTGCGACTTTAGACGACTCGCTTGAAGCTCTATTAAGCCAAGTCATTAACAAGGGTAATAAAAATGCACTCTTCTACTTGAGTCGACATCTAATATCGATAGAGTTAAAGTATCTTCCTATTGAGAAGTATTGTCTAGCTTTAATTTTTGTTGCCCAAAGTATAGGCACTACATGCTTTCTAATAAAAGTACCCTCATTTAGAAACCTAATATGTTGCAATAATTAATTACCCCACCAACACTTTCCGGATGTTTAGCAAGATGGTTGATGGTTTTATTGCAATTTGATATAACTTTTGTTGATATAACTTTTGTTCCCCTTTGCGCTATCAAGGGCCAGATTTTAGCAGATTTTCTCGCAGCACACCCACTTCTAGCTGGGTCCCCTCTCAACGAAGAACTACCATATGAGAAAATACTGCAAATAGAACCGTCCAGTGCCAAACATTGAGAAATGTAATTTGATGGGGCCTCATCAGCCAAGAAAGATAAGGGATCAGAAGTGGTTATACTAGGTAAAGCAGGCATTGGTTTGATTATTATCACGCTAGATAAAGGTATATTAAGATTCACCTGCCATCTGACAGAGCCGTGTATGAATAACGAAGCAGAATATGTAGCGTTAATCATCGAGTTGGAGTAAGTCATCCGATTCCTCACCCATATCTTCGAGACATGCTTAAGACCACCTTAAATGGAGTAAGACATCTTGTTCTCATCCTTTGAGACCGATTTAAGAACAACTTAAATGGTGTAAGCATTCGATTCTCTACCATTATCTTCAAGATAGGTTTAACACCACCTGTGAGTAATGCATCCTATTCTCATCCTTTGGAATTGCTTTAAGACCACCTTAAATGGAGTAAGGCATCCGATTCTCTACCCATATCATTGAGATAGGTTTAAGATAACCTTAAATAGAGTAAGGTATTTGATCCTATTATCATCATTTGAGATTGCTTTAAGACCACCTTAAATGGAGTAAGGCATCTGATTCTCTACCCATACCTTTGAGATCAGTTTAAGACCACCTTAAATGGAGTAAGATCATCCTTTGAGATCAGCTTAAGACCACCTTAAATGGAGTAAGATCATCCTTTGAGATCAGCTTAAGACCACCTTAAATGGAGTAAGATCATCCTTTGAGATCAGCTTAAGACCACCTTAAATGGAGTAAGACATCCTATTATCATCTTTTGAGATTGATTTAAGACCACCTTAAATGGAGTAATGTATCCTATTCTCATCCTTTGAGAAAGGTTTAATACCACCTTAAATGGAGTAAGACATCTGATTCTCTACCCATATCTTTGAGATAGGTTTAAGACCACCTTAAATGAAGTAAGGCATCTTACTCTCATCCTTTTAGATCAGTTTAAGATCACTTTAAATGGAGTAAGACATTCAATTCTTTACCCATATCTTCGAGATAGGTTTAAGGCCACCATAGCTAAAGTAAGTCATCCTATTGTCATCCTTTTAGATTGGTTTAAGATCACCTTAAATGGAGTAAGACATCTGATTCTCTACCCATATCTTTGTAATAGGTTTATGACCACTTTAAATTGAGCAAGGAATCCTATTCTAATCCTTCAAGATCAGTTTAAGACCACCTTAAATGGAGTAAGACATCTGATTCTCTACCTATATTTTTGAGGTAAGTTTAAGACCACCTAAAATGGAGTAAGGCATCCTATTCTGATATTTTGAGATGATTATGAGACAACCTTAATTGAAGTAAGATATCTGATTCTTTCTTTGGGATTGACACCTAAATTTCAATTCTCATTTTGGGGTTAATGCCTAAAACCTAATTCTTATCCTCCAATATACTTGAAGCTTGATAATTTGAAATCCACCTCCTAAATCCCCAGAGGGAGTTCCGAGTTCTCATTCCGATTAGATATTCACTTGCCAATTCCCCAGCAAAAAAATTGTTACTCAAACCTACTCTTTGTTATAGGTCTGTTGACTTAGAAAATCTATGTTGGTTTTGTTGATCTCATAGGTCAACGCCAATACGTGTGGTGTGCTTGCCCAGCATACCACACCTTTTGGGGGACCATTTGTTGACCTCATTTTTGGTTGAGGTCTAGTTTTGTCCTCTTTATAGCATAGGGTCTAGCAATTTATTTGATTTTCTTGTTGACTATTCCTAGAAAGCTAGAAAAGGAACCCTCATCATTAGAAATTCTAAACTCTTCTTTGCTCAACTTAAACTTCCACATATTGGTCCTAACCTCTAGCACTTGGGGTCAGTATGGGGAAACTCAAGAGGAATCTCCCATAGGATGGTCAAACCTTAAGACTAACTTTGGGTGGTCTGGTTTTGGTTGAGATGTCTTGCACACACTAAACTTTCATACATACCCCAAACCTTAAGACCAGTTTACTTGGTCTCATGATTCCTTTTGGAAAGGTGATATGAATAAACCTATACCCCTAGTCCTTGGCTAAGAGAGTTAGAACTAGCATATTGAGCATACAAAATGAATCCTCATATGGCTCCTATTGGATTTTCATGGCTTCATGGCTTACTTTCCCATTCTAGCCCAAAATCACCAAACTACCAAAATACCCCAACAACCCTAATTTTTACCAAAAATCCCTCAATTACCCAAAATACCCAAATTTGCCCAAAATCATCTGAAACCACTCACCACTATCTAATTTATCCAAAATTCACCTAAATCACCAAATTCCCAAAATACCCCCCAAAATTGCCAAAAATTATCAAAATGCCCCTCATGACCCATAAATTTCAAAAATTAAAAAAATTAGCAAAAATTCCAAAATCATCTAAAATATTTCCAGTTTCAATTTTTAAACATCACATTGACCCAATTTGACCAATAGCCCCAAATTAAACATATAAAAACCATGAAAATTGGTCCAAGTGGTCCTCCGACTTTGGTAAACTTCCAATAGTTTCCTTAAGGACAAAAAATTTGTTTTGGTTGAGTTCTTAAATTTTCATTAAAAAAATCAGTTTTTATGCATTAAAAATAATTATAAAATTAAATAAATTTTGAAAAATCATATTTTCTCCCGTGATGTTTCAATTAACCCATGAGTGGGGTAACTTAAAATTTTGAAGTCATTTGAGTTCAATTTAACGAACTACAGGGTGTTAAGGCCTTAGGGGCAAAAAGGGAAATTTTGAAATTCAAGGCTTAATTAATATTTAGGTTTAATCAAAGTGCTAAATAGGTAAAAAATAATCTTAATTGATATGTTTTGATGATTGGAACACGAAAAGGGATAAATGGTAGTAACCAACCTCACTTTGGTCTTATTTGTAATTTTCTTAAAATTGATGAAATTTGGAAGAATATTTAAATAAGAAGATAATAAGGTGAGAGTTTGATTTTGGAAGATCATAACTCACTGATTTTAAGCCTCAATTGATGATTTTTTTAGATGGTTTATGATTCTTGATAAAGATTAAAGATATAAACATTTAAAATCTTTTTCTAAAATTACAAATCTATCCATTAATTTTTAAGGGCTAAGTAGTGAACTAGGCCTAAACAAAATTTTACTTAATAAGGTTTAAAAAATAACCTATAACTAATTTAAAAATTTTTAAAACACTAAAAGCCCATTTTAAAAATCAAAGTACTAAGTTTCTTAATCTGACCAAATTTCCTTTAAGGGACTTTACCTATATAATTTATAAATAAAATATTAAGTAAAAATTATTTCATCCAATGGGTTGGTTAGAACATCAGTTCATTGAGCATACGGGTATGAAAGGGATGAGTTATTAAGCAACATAATGAGTTTGAACAAACTCAAGACTTTTCAAGGGATTGTGAGATGCCAGGGACCTGGTCCCCGGACCTTTATTATACTCTTTTGGTTATCTTGAAGTATGATTAAACTCATTATGTCTTACTTAAGAAATCATATGTACACTTAAATAAATAAAAGCCACTAAGATATGAGATAGGATCTAGTAGACACAATTTAAACTTGTACTTCCTGTTTTTTCTACAAGCATATTTTCATTCTTACAAAATTATATATAATATATATATATATATATGCCTTGCAAGTACTGAACTTTTAGGTGGAGGAATGAGAAGAGTGGACAGGTATGCTTTTGTAGTTTACAGTACCTTCTTTTCCTGCACTATCTTTGTTCATGAACTTGCATGTTAAACAATGATGTCACCCTGCATATCAAAACTAAAACTTTTATGATAGCCACAGAACTAAAACATGATGTCACCCTGCATATCAAAACTAAAACTTTTAGAATAGCCACAGAACTAAAACAATTCACCTCCACAACATTCAAAATATAAGACAACTCAAAATTTAATCACAAACATCAAAAAATTACAATTGCAACTAAATTAAAAGGTCTCCATCAAATGATCAGGAATCCCTTGAAAGAGGTAACCTATGGTTGCTAACGAGATTTCCCGTGGTCTAAATGAAAGTATCCACTCATTGAGTTGAGTTTATTAAATTTATTTGAGTTAAGTGAATCCGAAAGAAAATAGTGGTACTAGAATGAGGGAACCGTAGGATCCTAACAGGCGTCTCTCTAATCAACTTTAATATGCCTCATAATATTTAAACAACCATGAACTTTAGGAACATTTGATTTCACATCATAACTTGACACATTAGAAAACTTAAACTTGTTATGATGAGAAGCTTGAAGCTGACATCGTGGGTAACACGACCATCTTCAACAGAAAAACATGTCGTCACCATCCAAGCCATTCCATAGAATTAAACAACAATCCATAAGACTTGGAAACTATTTCCTTATGTAACATAAAATCCTCAACTTATCTTTAGGCCTTTGTATGGTTCTGCTATACAATATAAGCCCTAACTCACCTTAGGATTCCGAGGTTATTGTTTGTCATAACCTAAATCCTGACATCTTCCTGGCTATTGACCAAAGGAAAATATGTTGAAATTTTCATACTTATTTTATACAGTTTTTGATGATATTACAATTTAAAGAAAGGAATTTTTTATGTTTTGTTGCAAGATTGATGAATTAGGGTCTTTGGAGCAAAAAGATGCAAAAAGGAGCAAATTTAGAGTGAAAAGGACAAAAATGTGAAGATTTGAACTAGGGCGCTGACGGCGAACTTTTCCCGAGACTCCAGAATTAATTCACTTAGAAGGCCAGCAGAAGGCGCCCTTGAGGACGCCGACGGTGAGCTCGGCAGGTATGCCCAACTAGGCATTTGATAAGGATGAACTTTGGAGGGGTGCTTAGGAAACTCATGGGAAAGCTCATCCACAACTTTAAAAGAAGATTTTGGCCAAAAATTGGAGGGGTCCTGGATGTTAGAAAGGTCCTGGAAGAGGGGAGAGACTCAAAATTGAAGTGTGAAAAAAGTGTAGAGATCTAAATTGTGAGGAATTCTTCGAGAGATTGTAAGAGTGGAGGGAAAGTGAGAGATTTCTTCCTCCTTGCCACTTCAAAGAGGAATTTTGTGTGCTGTAAAGAAAGGAAGAGATTCAGAGGAAC
>NW_018218453.1:0-1255 GCF_001263595.1 Phalaenopsis equestris | reverse complement strand
ATTCCGAGTTTTGTTGTGTCTTCCCCATGAGTTCTGAGTAATTTTCTTTGTCTTTCTCCTGGTCGTGAGATTTGTGAAATGGTGATTTGAATTGGTTGAGCCATGAAAATGTTAAAGAAATTGTGATGATCTTTTCACTTTGATCTTAATTTACTTTCAATCTGGTCAATTGATTTATTAAAATATGTTGAGTTTTACAACTAAAGTGAAGATTACATCCAAGATTCAGAGAGGTCAAATCTCTTGGAAGTTGGGTGAAAATAAATAGGGAAATAAAATTATCAGGCATAGAATTGGGGCTTTTAGAGTGACCAACTAATATCCCCAATTCGATCCTATTGTTTCGGTGATGAAGTGTAGATGTTAGCCCTCAGGCGAGGGGAACGTGGGAACTCCAAAGTGAGAGCCGAAATCCTCTCAGCCTAGCCACAGATTCAGTAAACAAAGTTAGGATTAGTCAATGTTCTTTATGCTTGGATCAAAGAGTAAAGAATAGGTATGCTCCTATTTGGCACAATACAAATTGAATTTATCCATTCACTATAATTTCTTGACAAGGAGAAGAATGCTTTCTTATATATTGAATATCACATTAAGAACCTCATTAGTATAATTAGTTATTTAAGAGTTCTTAAAATTACATATTTATTTCAATTGCCTATTAGTGATAGATAAGCAATTTGATTTTCATTGTTGCGATTGAGTATTGTTTTTTCTAATATCTTAGTTCGTAGCTTCTAATATTATTCCTTGTGGGATCGATATCTAGGACTCCATTAGAGCCCTATATTACTTTAGCGATACGTATATTTGCGTTAATAAGTCTGACTTTACAATTATTGAATATTTTATACATCCATCTTTATCGAATCTTTAACTGTTATTAAGTTTTCGTACAGTTGCTGAGGAATTAAATCTTTTAGCAGCAGTATTATTTACTTATACTTTTAAGCATGTATAAAGTCGCTGTTAAGTTTTTAGCGCTGTTGTCAGGGTGTAAACAGGAATCACAGTTAGAGTAACGGACAAAAAAGGATTATTCAAATTTTTTTACTTGAATTGCAACTTATTTTCATAATTTAGTTAACTGTTTTACTGTGTACTGATTTCAAATTGTATGAGTAAATTTGGACCTAAAAATCTTATATTCTACGATTTGAAATTAGAGAGCATTGTTAGAAAATTAGAAGAATGAGAAGAGAACCTAGAAATTCTGGTATAATGGAAAATAACATGAAAAATCAAGGAATAGAGA
>NW_018218452.1:2432-2683 GCF_001263595.1 Phalaenopsis equestris | reverse complement strand
ATTTTGAGTTTCAGGTGGTGGAACGAGAATGCTCGTCAGGTAAGCTTTTACAGTTTACAGCTTCGTCTTTCTTGTACTTTCATACTGTACTTTTGATGTTAATACAAACCTGCATGCTAAACAACAATGTCACCCTGCATGAAAATAAAAACTATCAGGATAGCCACAAAACCAAAACTAAAATTAAAGTTACAATTAACCAAGATAAAATTCACCGCCACAACATTCAAAATATAAAACAACTCAAAATT
>NW_018218452.1:1383-2376 GCF_001263595.1 Phalaenopsis equestris | reverse complement strand
AAACCACAACTTCAACTAAATTAAGATGTTTCTATCGGATGATCGGGAACCCCTCAGAGGAGGTGACCTATGGTTAAATGAAATTATGGAACTTGTCTAAAGGAAATTATGGAACTCCTTAAGTTGAGAAAATATTAGTACCAGAATGAGGGAACCATGGGATCCTAACCGATGTCACTCTAATCAACTTTAACATGCATCATAAAATTTAAAGAAGTACAAGCATAGGGCCACCTGATTTGACATCATAACTTGACATCCTAGAAAACTCGAACTCATCAGGGCAGGAAGCTTGGAGGTAGCATGGTGTGCAACTGACCAATGGAAAATATGTTGAGATTTTCATACCTATTTTATACTATTTTTTATGATATTGCACTTAAAAGAAAGGTATTTTTTATGTTTTGTAGTAGAAATGATGAATTCGGGTCATTGGAGCAAAAATATGCAAAAAGGAGAAAATTTAGAGCAAAAAGGACCAAAATGTGAAGAATTGAACTAGGGCGCCGACGGCCAGATTTTCCCGGGACTCCAAAATTAATTCACTTAGAAGGCCCGCCGACGGTGAGCTCGACGGTTATGTCCAACTAGGCTTTGGATGAGGACGAATTTTGGAGGGGTACTTAGGCATCTCTTGGGAAACTCATCCACAACTTTAAAGGAAGATTTTGGCCTAAAATTAGAGAGGTCCTGGATGTTAGAAAGGTCCTGAAGGTTGGAGAGGTTCCATTAGTGTTTTCTAGAGAGTCTAAATTGTGAAGAATTCTTCAAGAGAATGTAAGAGTGGAGGAAAAGTAAGAGAATTCTTCCTCCTTATCGCTTTGAAGAGGAATTCTGTGTGCTATAAAGAAAGGAAGAGATTCAGAGGAACTTCGAGGAGTTTCATTGCGGAGAAATTAGAGATAAGTTTATTTATTGTTGTAGATTGTATGAATTTGATTTTATATATGAATTTCGAGTTTTGTTGTGTTTTTCCCATGAGATCTGAGTAGT
>NW_018218452.1:0-820 GCF_001263595.1 Phalaenopsis equestris | reverse complement strand
CTATTAGTGACAGATAAGCAAATTGAATTCCATTGTTATGATTAAAGTATTACTTTTCTAAAGTCTTTGTTCGTAGTTCTAATATTACTCTCTGTGGGATTGATATCTAGGAATCCATTAGAGCCCTATATTACTTGAGCGATACATATACTTGCGTTGATAAGTGTGACTTTAAAATTATTAAATATTTATACATCCAACTTTATCAAATCTATAACTATTATTAAGTTTTGGTACAGTTGCTGAGGAATTAAATCTTTTAGCAGTAGTATTAATTACTTATATTTTTAAGCATATATAAAGTCCATGTCAAGTTTTTGGCGTTGTTACCGGGGAGTAAACAAGAATCACAATTAGAGTAACAAACCAATTAGTATTATTAGAAAATTTTTACTTGAATTCCAACTTATTTTCCTATTTAGTTAGTTATTTTACTGTGTACTGATTTCAAATTATATGCGTAAGTTTGGACCTGAAAATCTTATACCCTAGTATTCTGAATTAGAACACACTGTTAGAAATATTGGAAGATTAAGAAGAGAACCTAGAAATTTTGATACAATGGAAAATAACATGAACAATCAAGGAATAAACATGAACACCAACCGAGACCCCTACGAGATTATGCAAATCCTACAGCAGATGAAATTCACTTATTTATCCAAAATTATGATGTAGCTGCTAATTCTCAAACCTGCTATTATCCAAATGGTACAAAACAATCAATTTGGAGGTACACCAAATGAAGATCCTAATTTACACCTCGCTAGTTTCATAGAACTCTTTGCTACTTTTAAATATGACAGAGTTTCAAACGATG
>NW_018218451.1:0-621 GCF_001263595.1 Phalaenopsis equestris | reverse complement strand
GGCGCATTGGGTAATTAATAAAATTCCCATTAAGTTTGTATATGCAACATGTTCATGCTCTTTTTAAACTCATTTATTATATATATGCAGGGGTTTAGAGACCATCCTCTACGAGATATTGTTGCCCACGTCCCAGTGGAAGCTGTAGCTCAGACAGAGGCAATTTTAATTCCAATTGTTAATAATAGGCATTGGACTTTACTTGTTGGGAACCAGAACGATCGCAAGTGGAGATTCTACGACTCATTGCCTAATAAAATGCATTTGGGAGTCACGCGTGATGTGGTAAAATTCTAAGTCTCATCTAACTAACAACCGTCACATTCATATTTATTATTTCACTATTTTAAACAACCATTTGTATTACCAGATAATACATCTTCATAAGGATGCCGAGAATGCTTTTCGCAGTGACCCGAGTAAATGGGATGTTAGCACGACTAGAGGAATTCCCACACAAACTAATAGCGTCGACTGCGGTATATTTGTTTGTAAATATATGGAGATAATTGTACAGAAAGACAAGATTAACTGGAAAGATTTTCAAGACTGGCATGCTGAGATGCCTTGGTTTAGGGCAGAGATGGTATATGAAATCTGCAGATACAGATTATTTGGAGA
>NW_018218450.1:5115-8640 GCF_001263595.1 Phalaenopsis equestris | reverse complement strand
TCTTTAAAATGTTGCAGGTGCATTGCATAGTCCAAGAGAAATTCTACGAAAAAAAAATATTTCATAAGGGCTTGTAAATGTTGTTTTATCTTGATATTCAAGAGCAATTAGAATTTGATGATAACCGATATATCCATCTAAAAAGCAGTAATACTTGTTTCCAGTCAATCTATCCAACAATTGGTCTAGGAAGGGTAAAGGAAAGTGATCTTTTTTGGTGGCCAAGTTTAATTTTTTACAGTCTATACAAATTCACCAACCAATAACTTGTCTTATTGGAATTAATTCATTTTTCTCATTTACTTTAATGTTCACTCCTCATTTCTTTAGAACACAGTAAATTGGACTTACCTAAGCACTGTCTGAAATAGGATATATAATTCCAGCATATAATCATTTTAAAATTTCTTTTTTAACAACTTCTTTCATTATTGGGTTTAATCTCCTTTGAGGATCATCTTTAGGTTTATATTATTCATCTAATAAAATTATGTGCATAGAAATTGAAGAACTAATTCATTTAATATCTGCTACAGTCCATCCAAAAGCCTTTTTGTATCTTTTTAACATTTCTATTAATTTTATGTTTTGTGGACGTGTTAACTCAGAAGATACAATAACATGCAATGTAGATGAATCTCCTAAAAACACATATTTTAAATTAGCAGGTAATACTTTCAATTCAAGTTCAGGTGGTTTAATACTTGAAGGAATAAGTTTTTTATTATCATTTTCCAACAAATTTTAAGTTTCAAATTTGTCCTGAATATAATCTAAATTTTCTTCTTTTATTTCATTCTTATTCTCACTAAATTCTTCTTACCTTAATTTTTCGTTACACTTTCTTAAATTGCTCGTTACTTAGATAATCAATAACTTCCATCCTAAAGCATTCATTGTCTTTTTCTATTACAGGATATTTCATAGCTTTTGTAATATTAAATGTTACTTCTTGATCATTAACTCTCTTCATTAATTCTTTTTTTTGCACATCTATCACAGTTTCTCCCTATTGCAAGAAATGGTCTCCTTAGAATAATAGGAGTCTCTTTAACTTCCTCCATATATAATACTATAAAGTCTACATAAAAAATAAATTTATCCACTTTTACTAATACATCTTCTATAACTCCTTTAGGATAAGTTATTGATCGATCTACTAATAGAAGAGTTAAGGGAAAATCTACCCTAAATCTAAACATTTAAAAATTGATAGAGGCATAAGATTGATACTCGCTTCACATAAGGCTTTTCCATAAAAATTTCCACCAATTGTACAAGGTATAGTAAAACTACTGGGATCTTTTCATTTTTCAGGAAGCTTTTTTGAATAATTGTGCTACACTCTTCACTAAGTGCAACAGTCTCTTGATCTGTAAACTTCCTTTTCTTGTTTAACATGTCTTTCATAAATTTCACATAACTTGGCATTTGCTCTACAGCCTCAATGAAAGGAATGCTATTTGTTAATTTTTTAAGGATTTCCAAAAATTTTATAAATTGTTTGTCATTATTCTTCTACTTAAATTGTTGAGGAAACAGAAGTTGTGTTTTTCTAAAGAAACTTGCATTTGTTCATTTTCATTGTGGTCGCTTTCAATATCTTCCTTCTCCTCATCAACTTGAGTTTCTCTTTAGATTATTATTTCAACTTTTTTTTCACTTTGTAATTGAATAACTTTAGCTTTAATTTGCTCTTTATTTTGATCTTTTTTATTAACTTCCACAGTACTCAGAAGATTTCCTGAAGGTCTGTTACTAAGTGCGGTAGCAATATGTCCTAACTGATTTTTAATATTTCAAATAGTAGCCCCTTAATTTTTAATTTGATTTCCCATCAATTTCTTTTCATTAACTTGTGGGTGGGTTAGAGTTAAATCTAGGAGGATAATAAGGTCGATAATTAGAATTTCCTTGATTGTGGTTTACGGAATTGTTATAATACTAAATTGTTATAATTTATTCCAATTAAAATTAGGATGATTTTTCCATCCAAGGCTGTAATAATTAGAAAAGGGATTGTTATTTCAATTATTTATAACATTCAAAGTTTCATAAGATGATTGAGTATCAATTATCTGCCCTAGTGAATTTTCCTCTAATACTAGTGGTATTTAAGAATAGTTCACTCCATCAATCTTTTCTGATGAAACAACAATTTTGGTTGCTAAAATAGACATTGCATCCGAGTCATGAATACTAGCTACTCTCTTAGGATTTACCCGTTCAGAGGACCATTGAAAATTGTTAGTAGTCATTTCTTCTATTAAAGAGTATGCTTCATTAAAAGGTTTTGACATTAGCGATCCTCTTGTAGCAACATCTATAATAGATTTAAGTGATCCTACTAAAAAGTTTCAATTATTAACCAATCTGGTAAAGCATGGTGTGGACATTTTCTAAGGAGATCCTTAAATCTTTCCCAGGGTTCATATATTGATTCCCCTTCAAATTGACAAAAAGATGTAATATCATTTCTAAGTTTAACTATTTTTTAGGAAGAAAAATATTTAGCCAAAAATTTTTGTGATAGTTCTCCTCAAGTTTTGATAGATCCAGGTGCTAATGAATTTAATTAAGCTTTAGTTTTATCCCTTCATGAAAAAAAGTCTAAACCTAACAGCGTCATTAGACGTTCCATCATATTTAAAAGTAGCACATATTTCAAGAAAACTAGCTAGATGTAAGTTAGGATCTTCAGTAGGTGTTCCTCCAAACTGATTATTTTGTATCATTTAGATAATAATTGGTTTAAGCTCAAATGAATTAGCAGCAACTTCAGGATTTTGAATAGTTTAAATGAATTAACAGCAACATCAGGATTTTGAATAGTTTAGTGAAGTTCATCTTTTGTAAGATTAGCACAATCTTTTAAAGGTCTTTATCAATTTTCATTTATTTGATTATCTAACTTATTCGCTATTTCATTCAAAATTTTAATTTCTTTTTATTGCTTTTGAAATTTTCTAATAGTATGTTCTAATTCCGAATCATAAAGTACTAAACCTTTAGATCTAATATTTTGCATAAACAAATGTAATAAGTAAAGAAAAATTTCTTAAAAATACTCTTAAATATATATAGTTCTACATTTTTGGATTTTTGATTATATATATATGTGTGTTTTTTTATGTAAGTAGCATAGCTCCAATTCATTAAAGAAACCAAAACAAAATACAAAGGGAAAGAAAAGGAAAAAGGTGACAGGAGAGAGCCTTTATAAAGGAAGGCAACATCTCAAACCCACTACAGATGTTATCTGATATAAGGGAGAGGCAACAGGTCACTAGATAAGAGAAAGTCTAGTGGGGGGGGAATCCTTCTGCTCACTAAAGGTTCTTTTGTATAGGGACCCCTTCTAGCCAGCCAATTGGACGGTCTATTTCCTTCTTTGTGAATGTGGGAGAACTTGATAGAGCAAAATTTAAGCAATTGATGAATACCAGAGATCCAGCAATATATATATATATATATATATATATATATATATATATATAATATGTAACACTCAAAATTGAAAGAAAA
>NW_018218450.1:0-4067 GCF_001263595.1 Phalaenopsis equestris | reverse complement strand
GTGGCTGTCGGGATCGTGGAATAGTGTGGAAGAGAGTGGAAAGCAGTTGAAAGGTGCGAAGGGGAATGAAGAGGGGTCTTTTTCTATTAATTTTTGCTCCTAATAAAGCCTAATGTCGATTTTCCAATAGGTGCATCCAAAAACTCTTCAAAAAGCATCCAAATTTTTTGAATCTTCCAGAAATAGGGCCTGCACCGACACTGGCGCCGTCACCGCCCGTTCAGGCTCTGTCGGCGCTAGTGGCCATTTAATTAATCCACGCTCTCTGATAAATAGTGCCATTGGCACCTAGTCTGGCACTGTCGGCGATGAACATTTCTTCTAAAGCTCCATTTTGACTCCAAATTCCATTCTTTTTGCTTCTTTTTTGCTCCAAGTCCTAAAAATCAACAACCTGCAATAAAACATGAAAAATATCTTCCTTTAAAGTAGAGTATCACCAAAAATGAGTATAAAATATGGGTCTAAAAATGCATATATTTTTAGTGTATCAATTTCTCCCAATCAGATAAACTAATTATAGGAGCAGTGATCAATTTTTCCTTTAAAGTCTTAAATGCTTTAAGGCAATCTTGATTAAAGTCAAATTTTTAAATCTCTTTCTTTACAACTTCTTTCATCATAGTATTTAATCTCCTTTGATGATCAACTCTTGGTTCATGTTGATCTTCTAATAAAATTCTATGCAAACAAATTGAAGGACTGATTCCTTTAATATCAGCTAATGTCCATCCAAAGGCTATCTTATATCTTTTCAAAGTTTTCAACAACTATAGTTCTTGCATATCAGTTAATTCTGATGATAATATAATAGGTAATGTACATAAATCTCCTAAAAATGCATACTTCAAATGTGTAGAAAGCATTTTTAGTTCTAGTTTAGGAGGTTTCTCAATAGATGGAATCAAATTCTTGTTACTTTCTGTAGGATCTAACATTTCAAAACTTTCCTGAACATAATAAATAGCCTCTTTACTCACATCCATATATTCATTTTTAAATTCTCTTTCAAAAGTCTTCTTAAAATATTCATGGCTTAAATGTTCATTAATATCCATTCTAAAGCATTCAATCTCTTGCCGTTTTTTAGGGTATCTCAATGATTTTGCAATATTAAATGTAACACCTTGATCACTAACTCTCATAGCTAGTTCTCCATTCTGCACATCTATCAAAGCTCTTCTAGTGACCAGGAATTTTCTTCCTAAAATGATCGGAATTTCTTTAGCGTCTTCCATATCTAATACAATAAAGTCCACAAGAAAAGTAAATTTATCTACTTTTACCAAAAAATCTTTTATAACTCCTTTAGGATAGGTAATCGAACAATCAGCTAACTGAAGAGTTACAATTATAGGTAAAATATCTCTTAAGCCCAACCTTCTGAAAATTGATAATGGCATAAGATTAATATTAGCTCTTAAATCACATAAAGCTTTTCCATAAAATTGTTCGTCAATAGCACAAGGAATTGTAGAACTTCCAGGATCTTTAAGTATTTTATGAAGCTTTTTCTGAATTATAGTGCTACACTCTTCGCTGAGTACAACAGTCTCATTACCTATAAACTTCCTTTTCTTATTAAGTATATCATTCATGAACTTTACATAGTTTGGCATTTGTTCTAAAGCCTTAACAAATTAAATGTTTATCATTAATTTACTCAAAATTTCCAAAAATTTCAAAAATTGATTATATCTATGTTTTCGCTTCAACCTTTGAGGAAATGGAGGTAATGGTCTTTCTATACTTATTTTCATTAGTTTAAAAGGATTTTTTTGCTTCAAAATGAAAATCTACACCAGTTTTTTCATTTTCCACCTCATCTTTTTCAACTTCAACTTCTTTTTGAACTCTATTTTCTAATTCTTTTCCACTACTCAGTTGAATAGCTTTAATTTGTTTTTTGTTCTGATCTTTAGGAGCTAGTTCAACATTACTGGTAATGTTCTTGGAGGTTTATTAAAGAAGTTTCTAGACCTCAACCAAAAGTGAGGTCAACAATCTCCTTGACTTTGTGGTTGTGCTCCCATTTACAATATTAATTCTTCCATTGAAAATTTCTTCTCCTTATTCAGCGAATTGCTATTAAAATTTGGAGGGTAATAAGGTTTATAGTTAGAATTTCCCTGATTCATGGAGTTTCCCAATGAATTCGCAACATTATTCCTCCACTGCGGATTTACAACATTAGAGTTATTGTTACTTCAACTAAAATTTAGGTGATTTTTCAAACCAAGATTATACTAATTGGAATAAAGATTATTAGATCGATTATTTATTACATTTAAAGTCTCAAAGAATGTTGATAATTTTTCATTTTCCCCAAAGAATTTTACTCAAGGACAGGAGGTGTCTGAGAATAATTCATTCCATATTGATCTAACTTCTTTGATATTACAACTATTTGGGCAACTAAAATAGATATAGCATCAGAATCTTGAATATAGCTATTCTTTTCTAGATTTACCCTTTGCCATTATAAAAGGTTTGAATTATTAACCAATCTAGCAACGCATGGTGTGGACACTTTCTAAGGAGATCTTTAAATCTTTGTCAGGCTTCATAAATTGATCCCCCTTCAAATTGACAAAAAGATGTGATATTATTTCCAAGCTTAGCAGTTTTTTTAAGGTGAGAAATATTTAAATAAGAATTTTTGTGATAAATCTCCCCTTATTCTAATAGATCCAGATGCTAACAAGTTTAACCACATCTTAGCTTTATCCCTTAATGAAAAAGGAAAAGTTTAAGTCTGACGGCATCATTTAATACTCCATCATATTTAAATGTAAAACATAATTCTAAAAAACTAGCAAGATGTAAATTAGGAACTTCAGCAGGTGTTCCCCCAAACTGATTATTTTGAACCATTTAGATTATTGCAGGTTTAAGCTCAAATGAACTGGCAGATATAGCACGGTTTTTTATACTCGAATGAATTTCATCTGCTGTAGGACTATCATAATCTCTTAAAGGTATCTGATGATGTTCATTTTCATTTCCAGCATTGTTTAAATTGCAAGCCATTTTGCTAAAATGTTCTTTTGCTTTTTGTTATTTTTGAATTTTTCTAATAGTTCTTTTTAACTCAAATCGTAACATACTAAATTTTCAGATCTTACACTACGCATAAAAAAACTAAACCAGGTAATTAAAAACAAGAAACCACACTTAAATAAGAAGATGTTCAAACAAAATTACGAACACTCCTTTTTTTCTCTTTTTATTTTTTATTTTTTTGAAATAAAATAAGATAAAATACTAATATTTTCTGTTACTTCCCTAGCAACGGTACTAAAAACTTGATGCGAGCAGTTTAGTGTGAGAATTTTGCAAATATTTTTCAATATTACAAAATCAGGCACAGTAGTATATAATAAATATGCAATATATTCTCAACAAAAATACTTTTTATGAAAATAATTTATCTTTTAAAACTCTTTTCAAAGTGTCAAATCCCCTTTAAAATGAACACAAGTATATGTATCACTCAAGTAATAAAGGGCTCTAACGGAGTCCTAGATATCAATCCCAAGGGGAAGTTAAAAAATCTTAAAAGTAAATTATGAAAATTATTTTGTACTCTAAAAATACAAAAATAAAAGTAAAGTGTGAAGTTTGAAAATTAACTACTCAAGTGAATGTTAATCAAAATATGGATGTAAGTCTACAAAAGTTAACTAAACCAAATACTAAACTTACAAATGTAAAGATACAAAAATTAAACAAAGTTTTTTGTTGTGATAAAAAGTTCAAATTTAAGAAAGCATCCTTCCCCTTTACAATGAGTATATGAATTCTGAAGAAATTGAAATCATTTGAAAATATATATATAAACTATTTCGTGCCAAATATGAGCAATCATATTCTTTACCCTCTTTCGAGTGCTATAAAGAACATTGAATAATCCAAATTTTGGTCTTTAATTTTGTGGTTAGGCTTGGAGGATATTGGCTGCCACTCCAGAGCTCTTACTACTCCCTTCCTTAAGGGATAAAAATCTTGCATTAGTTTCTAATCAATTTAACTAAATTGGGGAATTTAATTTGTCACCTTAAAATCTC
>NW_018218449.1:7278-38604 GCF_001263595.1 Phalaenopsis equestris | reverse complement strand
CTAGGACATGCTGGTTTTTACAGGCGCTACATAAACAAATTTTTCAAAAATAATTAAGCCTCTGTGCCAACTTTTAGAAAAAAGATATGAAATTTGATTTTGATGAGGAATGCATAAAAGCATTTGAATTATTAAAGAAAAAATTAGTCACTGCACCTATAATAGTACCACCTGACTGAGAAAAATTAATTGAAATAATGTGCGATGCTAGTGATTCTGCTATTGGGGCTGTATTAGGACAAAGGCACGACAAAGTTTTTAAAGTTATATATTATGCTAGTAAGATACTAAATGATGCTCAAATTAATTATACTAATACTGAAAGAGAGTTATTAGCTATTGTTTATGCCTTTGATAAATTTAAACCTTATTTAATTGGAACTAAATGTATAGTGAATATAGATCATTTTGCTATTAATTACTTAATGCAAAAGAGAATGTTAAACCAAGATTAATTTGATGGATACTTCTATTGCGAGAGTTTGATTTTACCGTAGTTGATAGAAAGGGAAATGGTAATCAAATAGCTAATCATTTGCATAGAATAAAAATAGAAATATTAACTATGTTTGCAAATGAAATTTTAGAAAAATTCCTTAATGAATAGTTATATAGTATTGAAGAAATGATTGCACCGTAGTATGTTGATATAATAAATTATATTGTAAGTGATATTTTACCACCTGATATAAGAAAATCATAATTGAAGAAATTTACATATGATTCAAAAGACTGTTTTTGGGATGTCCCATATTATGTAAAGATCTAATTATTAGAAGATGTGTGCCTTATGAAGAAACTCAACAGATAATTGAATGATGTCATAATTCTGAATTTGGAGGACATTTTGGAACAAATAGAACTGCATATAAAATTTTGCAAGCTGGATTTTATTGGTCTACTATTTTTAGAGATGTTAATGAATATATTAAAACATGCGATAGATGTCAACGAGTAAGAAATATTTTCAAAAGAAACGAAATGCCTCTAAATTACACATTCGAAATTGAAAATTTTGATGTGTGGGAATTATACTTTATGAGACCATTTATGCCTTCATTGGAAAACTTATATATATTACTTGTTGTTGATTATATTTCCAAATGGATTGAAGTCATTGCTGTACCCAGATGTGATGCTCAGGGTGTTTTGAAAATTTTAATTAAAAATATTTTTACAAGATATGGATTTCCGAGAGTAATTATTACTGATGGAGAATCTCATTTCAGGAATAAGAGAATCCAAAAATTGATTAAGAAATATGATATTATGCATAGATTCTCTACTGCTTATCATCCTTAGACTAGCGGTCTAGCAGAGATATCAAATCGTGAAATTAAACACATTTTAGAAAAAAACTGTAAATCCTTATAAATTGGATAGGTTTGCTAGACTAGATAATACATTATGGGCATATAGAACTGCTTATAAGACTCCTATAGGAATGTCCCCATACAAATTGATTTTTGGGAAAAAACATGCCACTAACCAGTAGAATTGGAGCATAAAGCATTTTGGGCTATAAGGAATTTAATTTTAATCTAAAGCATGCCGGTGAGAAAAGATTATTGCAACTCAATGAACTTGAGGAATTAAGAAATGAAGCATATGATAATGCAAAAATCTATAAAGAGAAAATGAAAATATGGCATGATCGAAAGATTATTAAGAAGAAATTCGAACCTGGACAAGAAGTTCTATTATATAATACAAGATTGAGATTGTTTCTAGGAAAATTGAAATCTAGATGGTTAGGACCATTTAAAGTGATTAAAGTCTATTATTATGGAACTGTTGTTATTAAGGATCCTAACATTTGAAAGATATTTAAAGTTAATGGGCATCATTTGAAACACTAGTATGAAGGTCACATACCTCAATTTAAGGAAGTTTTAATGTTAGGTCAACCCAACTAAACAAATGGTATGTCAGGCTGACGACGTTGAACCAAGCGCTTTGTGGGAGGCAATCCATACATATATGTTTATGTATTACTACTTTGTTTGATAAGTGATAATAATCATATACAATTGCATTTATTATAAATTAAGTCAAATATTGGTATTTGTGGAAAATTTGAAATTAAATTGAACGAAAATGAAAGTTGCAAATTTTGGCTACTGGCGCCAACGGAGCCCAAGAAAACGGACTTCAGCACCGGCATCGCCAATCAGGAGCATCGATGACGGCGAGAGCGATTTGACGGTTCATATGACTTTTGGCGGACTTTGGTGGGAATTTTCTCTATAATAACCGTCGGGATTTGGTGGGAATTTTCCCTATAATAACCGTCGGGAGGTGTTTTTAAAGTCCTAAAAACTGTCTTAGACAACTAGAAACTTCCTATTTTTGGATTCCATGACGTCCAATTCCAGAAATACTTCAAGGTATGGAGTTTTCAATAGAAGAAAGTATATTAGTTTCGACGCGCAGAGATTATACAATAAAGTTATTATGAAGAATTGATTGATCAAGGAGAAATGTTATGTTAATCATGGATTGATCAATCCAAGTGCTCTGATTTATAAGATCAGTCTACAAAGGCGATGGGAAGTTTTGTGTTACACTACCGCTGCAGTTATTGTACCTGTTGTAAAGGAGTTTTATGCAAATTTACATGGAATTACCTAAGAAGTTGTCTTCGTACGAGGTAAGGCTGTACCCTTTACTCCTTCAAGGATTAATGAATTGTATATGATAGAAAATGTTTCAATCTGTCATTATACAAATTTTGTCCGGGAAGTACGAGATGAGGGATATATTAGTTTCCCTGCTTCATCACTTAATCCAATTTTAAAGCAGTGACATTTCCTTATTTCTGCAAAATTACTCCCTACTATGAAGATTAGTAGAGTCACCAAAGAAAGTGTTATTTTAAATTACTGCATTTAAATGGAAAAACCCATTGATATAGAATCAACCATATTTAAATTTGATGGGTATCATTATGAATGGGCCAATTTATGGACTTGGGCATCCTTCTACAATTTTTTTAATTTGCAGTCAATCCCAAGTGCCATATGAAAGTTGGGAAAATGTTTTACTACCTTGGGAGCCCATGATCCCTATTGATGATAATTATGTTGGAAATGGAAATGAAGGATTAAATGCTATTATAGATCATTCTTCACATGCTTCAACTTCATTAATACCATCAACAGTTGGAAGGTCGCTTGCTTTGGAGAAGAAATTGATGAAAACAAAAAGGGAACTTCAGAGTATAGGTGCGTGCGGTGTCCGATCTGGGAGATCTTAAGTACCTTTTTGACCACCTAAATTGGAGAATGAAAGAAAATTTTGATCATACTAGAACTTTTGAAGCAGGATTAGTTCAGATGTTTAAATAAAATGGGTGGATCGAAGAAAATTCAACAGATCAATTCCCGTACCGAACCTTCTACAACCTATATGTTCATTACCAATCCATGAGAGATATTAGAGGAGGAGAAAGCACTGAAGAAGAGGTAGAATAATTGAAGACTTTGGATTCTCTATTTGTTTAAGAATATTTATGTATTTAATGTAATTCTGTGGATTAGATTTGGTTAGATTTGTTTTTCTTTAGAATTATGAACTTTTATTATGTGTATAGTTTTGTGCCAACATTAAGTGTTGTGGCTTGATTTTGACGCTGGTTTATACTTAGATTGCTTAATAAGTGTGAATGTTTAATTTAAAAAATATGTTTGTAAAAAGTGTATTTTCATATATAAAAGTTAGTTTGTTGTTGTTTGTGAAAATGATTGTTTGTGAAATGTTTATTTGTGAATTATTGTTAGATAAAAATTTGTGTTTAAAAATACTAAAAAAACTTTGGAGTAAATTGAAAATTTGAAAAAAATCAAAAATTGAATTTCGGGCCTTCAGCGTCGACGACGCCTTCGACTCAAGAGCAGCCCTTAACCCCTTAAATTTGTGATTTTCACTGCAAAATTCCATTTTTACGCTTTGAGTTACCTTCAACCTTCAATTTTCACACCTAGGGCTCGATTTTGGGTGGATTTGAGGCGATTTAGAGGCAAAGGAACTTCAAATTTCATCTTTTCTAGGTAAAAGCTACGCTTTAAACTAAAAAATTTAGATTTTTTTTTTTTATTTTTACCAAGTATTTTTCTCACATTGCCTAGATTCAAAAGTTTTGGAATTTGTTTTGAGAGATTGATTTTTAGAATTTTGGAATTTATTCGAATTTTTATCAATTTTTTCTAGATTTCCATGGCACTTAGACCGAGCAAAAGAAAAATAGAATATGACGAGCAAAATATAGTTAGCTTTAAAGCTAGTGCTCGATTTCATAGTCTTCGAGAAAATATGAAAGCTATTCTGGATTGAGGTTTCAAAAATCTAGGAGGTGAAATTTAACGATTGATTATCGCTCGATAGTGGGAAAACTTTTGCTACTTTACTGTCGATGCGATAGCTGGAATAGTTATGGAATTTTATGCCAACTTTATGGAGGTTTCTCATGATTTTGTCTTTGCTTGAGGAAAAAGGGTGGAGCTTACTCCAACAAAAATAAATGTGTTTTATCAGTTAGAAGATGTTTATAGATGCCAGTATCATTCATTATTTATTACAAATGAGGCCTTGATGAGGTTATTTTATTTCTGACTGGTGAGAAAGTGGCTTGGAAAGTAAATAATGGAGTTAAAGTCAACTTTCACCATTTTCTATGTTAAATGTAGTATCTATGGCCTGAAATTATTTTATTTATGGTAAATTGATTCCAAAAAACCATCATAGTGAAGTGACCAAGAATAGAGTGATGGATATAAATGTAAGCTCTATCATTTGTATGAACACTCGATCTATTGCTGTGGGAGAGACTACTGGTGGATTGACACACTCTGCTCTCATTTATACACTTTGTGAGCATGCAAGAGTTATTTCTCTGATGAGGAGAGGATTAAGCCTTAGAGACCAATTGGGCGTGCAAACATTAAGACTTATGTGTCCCATGTTGATTGGAGATCTAGAAGTATGGGCAGGGATATTCCTTCTACTTCTAAGACCCCTAATTTTAGTGAGCCTACTTCTAGTGAAACTAGTAATAGAGAACTATTTGACCACATGATGATTCAGCAGGGGGATATTTTGAGAATAGATCATAGGATTCAAAAGATAGAAGCCATAAATTCTCACACAAATGATTTGATTCATCAGAAGTTTGAATATGATGCTGCTTATGATGATGCTTTGGTAAGATACCTGAGGGGTGATCATTCAGTTCAATTTCCTACTCACCTTGTGTTTACTTCATATCAGTAGCAGAAGTTGGATGTAGATGAAGAAGAAGATGATGACTGGTGATCTTCTTAGTAGTTTATATTTGATTGTACTTTATGACAGTGTTATTTGTTTTTGTTATATTGTTGAGATTGTTTGTTAGATTTTGAGACTCTATTGTTATGTTGTGTTGTGAAACAGTAATTTGCAAAACTATTTTCATTTCTGAAGTTCAGTTTAGTTTTGTTGTTAGTTTCAGCATTTTATTAAATGTATTGTAATTAACTCTTTCTCAGCAGATTCTATATGTATTATGGACTATTTAATGTTTTAAGTATAGTAGCTTTTTCATACTAGCACCTGCAGTATTTCAGAATTTAGTTTCAAATCAGAACCTTCAACAAGTATGTGTTTTCTTTATGTATTTAATGTTTTCTTTCACCCTTTATTTTTTAAGTTTTTTATGCTAAATCTTTTAAAATTTAAAAAAAAAAAAAGAGAAGGAACTTAATTTTATTTGTCCTCATTTAACTATATTTTCAATATTTTAAATTTAACATGATCTTTGGTATTAGGAGTTAACTTTAGATAACTATATTTATGTTTCTAAATATATAGTATTAAGTAAAAATTTTCAATAATAAAGGTTTATTCTAGAAAATAAGATATTTGGTAAAAGAGAATAAGACTATGTTTTTCTATTTTAAGTAAAGAAATTTGTATTTTTGAAGTATTAAAAATCTTAAAAGATTCATGAAAAAGAAAAGAATTAAACTTTATTAAATCTTTAAGTTAATATAAATTTGTTAAGTGAAGAAATGTAAAAAGTTTTTAACTTTAAGAAGAGGATAGTGAAGTTCAAAATAATTAGAGGCTGTCCAGATATAATAATCTTCACATAAGAAAAAAGAGAGAGAAAAGAAAAAGGGATTAAAAAAATGATCCTGAAAAGAAAAGGAAAGAAAAAGAAAAAGATGTGGGGAGAAGCTTGAGGAGATGCTTAATTAAAAATTGGCTTCAGTTGAATCAACTTAAGGAAAAAGACTTGGACACATTTTCTAAATTTTTTATTTGAATATTAACTTAATTATTAGTAAAGTTTTATGAAGTTCTTTTTCATATGAATATTCTAAGTGACTTTAATGTGACAAATTGCAATTTTTCTTGGAAGAACCAGAGGATCAGAAAGCTTGGACTTAATTGCTGAATATCCTTAGACCTTTAGTATTAACTGGAGTTGTTTTTAACTGGAGTTGTTTTGAATTTTGTTTTGAATTTTTATTAAGTTATACTATTATGTTTAGAGAACTAAAATATGGAAATCTAGAAGTTAAATTCTTTACCGTAAGTCATAATTTTTTGTAGAAGAGGAGTTACTTGAGGACAAGTAACATGTAAGTTTGGGGGATTTTGATACACCGAAAATATATGCATTTTTAGACCCATATTTTATACTTATTTTTGGTGATATTGCACTTTAATGGAAGGCATTTTGATGTTTTCTTGTAGGTTGTTGATTTTTAGGAATTAAAGAAAAAAGTAAGAAAAAAGGATGGAATTTGAAGTTAAAATGACGTTTTGAAGAAATACTCAACGCCGACCATACCAACGGCGCAGAACAATAGAATAGACTAAGAATTTTACTCAGCGCCGACGGTACCAGAAGAGGACCAACGACGCCTTTAAACAGATAGCAGCAAATTAAATTGCGGGACACTGACGCCGAGGGCGCCAGAATGGCGCCGATGGTACCAATGTCGGTTCAGCCCTTGTTTCTAGAAGATTCGACGTATTTGGATGATTTTTTAAGAGATTTTGGAGGCACCTCTTGGAGAACCGAACATAGGCTCTATTTGGGGCCAAAATTCATCAGGAAACAGTCTCCTTCACTCCTTGATTCCTTGACTCCTTCACTCCTTCACTCCACTCCTTCACTCCTTCACGTTCCTATTTGCTCCACAATGTTCCACCACTCTCTTTTTTCTCCATTCATCATAATCCATTTTAATTCCACCACCACATTAGAGTCAATTAGTGAGTTTTCTTTTATAATTTAGAGTTTATGTGGTGAGATAAGTGTTGTTTGTTTATTAGTGTTGTATGAACTTTCTTTTATATATGAAATTTGTGTTTTGTTGTGTCTTTCTCATGAAGTCTGAGTAGTTTCCTCTATCTTTCTCCCTACTCTGAGATATGGTGAAATGAAGAGATAACATGGATGTGCTAATATTAAAATATAAAATAAATTGTGATAATCTTTCAACTCTGAACTTAATTTACTTTTTTATCTGGCCAATTGAATTATTAAAATGTGTTGTGAAACATATGGTCCGGGAAATGGAGTATGAGTTCTACAACAGAGTGAGGATCATATTTGATTTCATGGAGGAGAAATTTGTTCATGGAATTAAGTGCAAATAAATAGGAAAATATTCTTTGTTGGGCGTAGATATGGAGAATCTTTAGGGTGACAGACTAAAATCCCTGATTTGGTTTTAGTGTTTAAAAACTAAAGCGAGAGTTAGCCTTAAGGTGAAGGGAAGTGGGAGCTCTAGAGTGAGAGCTGGTATTCTTTTAGCCTAGCCACAAATTTAGGGACTAAACCTGAGATTAGCCAATGATTTTCTATGCATTGTATCAGAGTAGAGAATTAAAACTACTTCTATTTGGCACAATACGTATTATGAACATTTATCTCATCTCATTCAACCAAAACCTCATTGTAGTGGGAAGGATGATTTTTCACATCAGAAATCTTCATTACATAAACATAATTAGCAGATTAGTAGTTACTGTTTAAATCTTGCATTTTTGTTTTGCTGATAGTTAAGTAATTTAGTTTTTTTCTCAAGATTCTAAATTAGTGACAGTAATTTCGTTTGACTTTCTGTGAATTTCCTAGTAAAATTTATCATTACAAATTTAAACCTTCCCCGTGGGATCGATATTTCGGGCTTAAATAGAAAGTCCATTATTACTTGATAACGATACGTATACTTGGGTAGAATCCCATTAATAATTTTCTATACTTATATATATTTTACATAACTTAATTTTAGTACACGGATCAAGTTTTAGATCAAGTTTTTGGCGTCGATCAAGTTTTTGGCGTCGTAGTGGTGTCAACTTTATAAATCTTTACATATAAAAAATCAAGATTAAGGCCTTCAACAAGACAATGGTACAGATTTGGAAGGAGACACTGGACAAAAACAAAAAAGATTGGCATAACATAATGTTAGAAGCCTTGTCGGCCTACCGGACAACGTTCAAGACTCCCACTCAATGTACACCCTACGCACTTCTGTACGGGTCCAAGGCCGTACTACCGTTAGAAGTTCAAATGTTGTCTCTCAGGGTCGCTGTCGCTAATCAACTTACAATAGATTAAAGTGCAAAACTCAGACTTGAAGAATTAGAAAGTCTTGAAGGAAAGCAACTAGAAGCACAACAACATTTGAAGCTTTACCAAGCTAGGATGGTACAAGCTCATGAAAAATTGGTCTGCCCAATGACGTTCAAAGTTGGTGATCTCGTTCTCGTACTTAAAAGGCTTATTCTTGCACGCCGTAAGATAAGTGGAAAATTTAAACCAACTTGAGAGAGACCATTTGTCATAGAAAAGGTCTACGCAGGAGGAGTCTGCCAGCTGGTGGATTTTCAAGGCGAGAGTTACCGATCAACGGAAGATACTTGAAGACATACTATGCAACTTGACATTGCTTGAATTGAAATTTTGAAATTTTGATTATTTTGGGGTTATTTATTTGGCCAAACGTTTGTGACCGGGTCAAAAAATTTTGTAATAAAATTAACCTCAGTAAAATGAAAATTTTTTAATTTACAAGCTTCTATTTTCTCCTTTCTACTTTTAAGGTTGATATTTTACTAAATTAAATAATATGTAAATATAAATAAACGATCTTCTCACCAATACAAACTAAAATTTTGTTTAATAAACACTTTTTTTTGTTCTTGTTCCTATTAAATTTCAGCGCACTGATGTTTTTTCTGTAACCTGTGGAAAAAATATCAGAACATAAGCTGATTTTTTCTTTCAAGGATGGCTGGAATCTCACACTTAATAAGGAAAAGGCACCGTAGGGTGGCATCATAAACTTCAACGTGGACTTTGGTCAAGTTGATGTTGACTATGAGGGTCACCTGATGGACGTGGTCAGCCGTCGTGGTCAGCCGGATGGACGTGGTCAGCCGTCGAGAAAAAGAGGGGTTACCGTCACTGTTAAAGATCAGCACCAAGGAGGATTCCTCACTGAAGGGGAAGAAAATTATAATGCAGCAAGACAAGACCCGATGGAGGGGACTAGTCGTCTGCCATCTATGATAACTGCACCGCCCAGATGTCTAGTCACGGCTAATGATGAGAGAATGCCAGATGCACCATTACGAAGGACTCAACGCAGAAACACCAATCGTAAAAAACACAGAGCATTCCTACGTGAAGAAAGAAGATGCTAAAAAGAGGCAGAAAACTTGCTTACCCCAATTATTGAGGGGAAGATCTATGATCCATGCATGAGGGAGACTTCCTCCAGCTTGCCTGCCACAGAGGATGAGTCTAAGTTCACTACAGAGTCAATGCTACCAGAAGTTTCAGATGATCTCTGCGCGGGTTGCCTAACATGCAACGTCGAGATTCCCACACAGATACCAGCTACAAACAGGGGCTTTTGTGGAATGCCCAAACTACACCATCCTCCACCTAGAGCGTTACAACACTCTGAAGGAGTATACATCCATCGATAGTAGATTTCAGATTACTGATCACTCAATGGGGAATCATATATTCCGCTGGATACAAAGACAACACAAGCATGGATTCTTGCTGATATTGAAATGAGGGAGCATCCTCGATAACCCCCGATGGTTACCATGGCAGAATTAGACAAAATGAGTAAAGTAAAGAAAAAGAAATTTGAATTTTATGAAGAAGCTCAAGGAAAATTTGTCAATATACTAGAAGGTCTGGAGCTGTACACCAGTTTTCTCTGAAAGCGAAGAAAGGAGCATTTTAGACTGCATATTCGACCTAAGAGGCAGGGGTTGAGCTAATCTTTTGATGGAAAGGACCTATTCTTAATTACAAAAATGGATGCGTGGAAAATGCATAATCACCATCTAATGTCTTTGCTGTTATAATTTTACCAAAGATAGATAAAGAAATCCCTCGAGGATTTTAAGACATGATGTGGTGGATCCATTACCTCCTATAATAAAGTGGATGATCAAGAGGATGGTTAGGTGGAGCATACTTCCAGTTGATTGTGTTCCCAACAGTTGTATCATCAATATATACTATGAAGGCGATTGTATTCCCCCACATATAGATCAACATGATTTCGTGAGACATTTTTGCACGGTATCCTTCATGAGAAAAAGCAATATTTTATTCCGGAAAGAAATATATGTCATTGGACCTGGGGAGTTTAGAGGATCCATGGAGATTTTGCTACCAGTGGGTTCAGTACCGATTCTCAAAAGAAATGAATCAGACCTAGCCAAGCACTACATTCCAGGGGTACGGCGCCACAGGGTGTCTGTAACTTTCAGAAGGATGGATAACAAGAAGATGTCATATAGATTTTGACCAGATCCAGAGTTAGAGGAACTACAACCTTAAGAGCTATGAGAGGGTTCCACCTCTAAGTACACGTAAAAGGAACTCTTATCCTGAAGCGTAGCTTAGTAGGTCAGCTCGATCAAGAACTCAAAGAACTCCCCCGCCGAAGATGGACAGTCAGTGGATACCTTTCTGTATCGTGTTTTGACGCAGCGAATATAACGATATATGTATCAGATATGTTCTGATTATGATATGTTGGCAGCATGAGATGTTTCATATATACTTTTGATAGTGTTTAACATGTTGTACCTTTCAATGCTTCAACCTATGTTCAATCTGTAACACCCGTTTAAAGCAGATTAATGAAATTTCTTTCAAAATTTAGTCTGTTTCTTGAATTTCCCTTTTTGTGCGATAGACCAAGAGCCCCAAAGCCATGCGTTGATTCTGAGCTACAACGAACGAAGAACAAAATAATAAAAAATTGATAATAATAAAAGTTCAAATAAAATACTCCTTTAAAAAATCAAATAACAAAAATTAAATTTTAAAATATATTTTGATAATTAAATGTGATAAAGACAATAAGAAAAGAAAATAAATTTGTTAAGTTGTTTCTCTCGATTTTGAAGTCTCTTACTTTTTGCTCGCGGAGCATGGCTATCCTTGTCTGCACTAATTTTCTTCACATCCCCTCGAAATTTCACATTATTGACAAAATCTCACAAAATTTCACAAATTTTCCTCACTAATGTCAATATTTACAAGCCACATATCTATGAATTCAACACCACAATATCTCTACACTGCTTTAATGTTGTTCTCAAAGTCAGTACCTAAATTTTGATTCCTATCTTTCCAGGATCAGTACCCAAATTTTGAATCTCATTTTGGGGTTGGTACTTAAATTTTAATTCCCATCTCGGGATCAGTACCTAAATTCTGATTCCCTCTTTTCGAGGTAGGTACCTAAATTTTAACTCTCTTTTTGGGATTAATACTTAAATTTTAATTCCCATTTTGGGGTCAGTACCTAAATTTTGATTCCTATCTTTCAAGGTCAGAACCTAAATTCTGACTTACTTTCTGAGATTGATACAAAATTTCAATTCTCATATCGGGGTCAGTACTTAAATTCTGATTCCCTCCTTTCGAGGTCGGAACCTAAATTCCGACTCTCTTTCTGAGATTGATACTTAAATTTCAATTCTCATTTTGGGATCAGTACCTATATTCTCATTCCCTCCCTTCAAGGTCAGTACCTAAATTTTGACTTGCTTTTTGAGATTGATACCTAAATTTCAATTCTCATCTCGGGGTCAGTACCTAAATTATCATTCTCTCCCTTTGAGATCAATACCTAAATTCTAATTCTCTTTCTGAGATTGATACCTAAATTTCAATTCTCATCTTAGGGTCAATACCTAAATTCTTGTTCCCTCCCTTCGAGGTCGGTACGAAGGTCGGTACCTAAATTCCAACTCTCTTTCTGAGATTGATACTTAAATTTCAATTCTCATCTCGGGGTTAGTACCTAAATTCTGATTCCCTCCCTTCGAGGTCGGTACCTAAATTCCGACTCTCTTTCTGAGATTGATATCTAAACTTAACTTCTCATCTTGGGGTCAATACCTAAATTCTGATTCCCCTCCTTTAAGGTCGGTACCTAGATTCTGACTCTCTTTCTGAGTTTGATACCTAAATTTCAATTCTCATTTTGGGATCAGTACCTAAATTCTGATTCCCTCCTTTCGAGGTTGATATCTAAATTATGACTCTCTTTCTGAGATTGATACCTAAATTTTAATTCTCATTTCGGGATCAGTACCAGAATTCTTATTCTCATCTTTCGAGGTCGGTACCTAAATTTTGACTCTCTTTCTAAGATTGATACCTAAATTTCAATTCTCATTTCGGGATTAGTACCTAAATTCTGATTTCTATCTTTCACAAATTTTGATTTCTATCTTTCACAATCAGTACCTAAATTTTGATTCCTATCTTTTGAGGTTAGTGCCTAAATTTTGATTCTTTTTTCTTTGATTCTTTTTTTGGGATTGATACTTAAATTTCAATTCCCATTTTGAGGTCAGTACTTAAATTCTAATTCCCTCCTTTCAAGGTTGGTACATAAATTCTGACTTTCTTTTTGGGATTGATACTTAAATTTCAATTCCCATCCCGTTATCAGTACCAAAATTTTGATCCCCATCTTTCGATAATACTCAAAGTTAAAGTTTGTTAGCTTTGAATTGAAATTGAATCTTCATCATGACTATCATGGTCGTTTTCGGGATCCATTTTCTTCCAATCCCCAACAAGAGTTCTAAATCCTCAATTTTGATCGAATGTTCATTTGCTAACTCCCTAAAGGAAACAACTAGCACTCGATTCTACAGTTCATTCTAGGTGTGTTAACTTAGAAGTCTGGGTTGGTTTTGTTGATCTTGTCGGTCAACGCCAATACGCGCGGTGTGCTTGCCCAGCCCATAACACCTATTAACAAAAAGTCTAAACCCTTATTTGCTCAACTTGAAGTTCCACATGTTGGTCCTAACCTCTAGCACTTAGTAGGTGGGGTCAGTATGCAGGAGCTCAAGGGGAGTCCCCCATAGGATGGTCAATCCTAACCTCTAGCACTTAATAGGTGGAACCACTATAGAGGAAACTCAAGGGGAGTCCTCATAGGACTGCTTGGCCTTAAGGTTGACCTTGGGTGTTGGTCTGGAGTTATTTCACTCACTTGCACTCACTTGCACCCACTTTCACTCACAACCCTAAAACCTAGATTTGTTGACTTTGATCCCTTGACATTTTGGGAAACTCATGTAGATGGTCCCCTAGACCCACTGGCCCTAGGCTAGGTTTAGCTATGACTAGTACATAGAGGACCCAAATGAGGATTTCATTGGTCCATATCTCATATAAGGTGGTTGGCACCCCAATTCTACCAAAATATCCAACTTGGCCTTTTGCTCCAAAATCCACCCAAATTACCTAAATGCTCTTAGAACCCTGAATTTGACCAAAATTCCCTAATTCATAAAAAATACCCAAACTTATTCAAAAATCATTTCAAACCATTTGAAACTCCGCAGATTGCCCAAAACATCCCCAAAAATTCCAAAATTACCAAAATATGCTCAAATTTGCCAAAATTACAAAAATACCCTTGGTAGCCCAAACTTTTCCAAAACCCTCAAAATCATTTCAAATGTCCCCAAAACCAATTTGGACCATTTAATTGCACCCAATTTGGCCAATTTGACCACTCTGACAAAAAATCTCAAAATTACCGTTAAAGACCCAATTTCTCCAAATTCACCTCACATACTCATCAATTTGGCCCCAATCCTCCCCAATTTCAATTCTAAACTCAAATTCATCATTCATATGATCAATTTATACCAAATCCAAGAATAATTGATCCATTCTTTGAGCTCAATTTTGATCCAAATTAAACCCCCAATTTTGACCCTATGATCCACTCAATTGCCATATGCTCCACTCAATTGCCCCAATTTGAATCCTGAATTCTTCCTGTCCCCATACAAGTCAATATTAGAAAAACATTGTCATTTATTAGTTGAACTTGAGCATAAAGTACATCGGGCTATTAAAAAATTTAATTGCAATTTAAAGGATGTTGGTGAGAAAAGACTATTGCAATTAAATGAGCTTGAAAAAAAAGGAATGAATCTTATAAAAGTGTTAAGATTTACAAAGAAAAGATGAAGATGTTACAAGATCGGAAAATTATTACAAAAAATTTTGAGCCAGGACAACAAGTTTTGCTTTATAATGCAAGGTTAAGATTATTTCCAAACAAACTAAAGTCCAAATGGATGGGCCCATTTGTTGTGATGAAAGTTTATCTCTATGGAGTTGTGGATATCAAATATCCTAAAACTGATAAAATATTAAAAGTGAATGGTCACAGGCTGAAACCCTACTTTTTAGGTGACAAACTTAAATTGAATGATCTTATGATGTTGGGTCAATTAGAATAAGCACTAGTTACGTCGGACTGACGACATAAAACTTTGTGATGAAAGTTTATCTCTATGGAGTTGTGGATATCAAATATCCTAAAACTGATAAAATATTAAAAGTGAATGGTCACAGGCTGAAACCCTACTTTTTAGGTGACAAACTTAAATTGAATGATCTTATGATGTTGGGTCAATCAGAATAAGCACTAGTTACGTCGGACTGACGACGTAAAACTAAGCGCTCCATGGGAGGCAACCCATAGTTATCTGTGTGTTTATTTTGAATGTTATGTTGTTATATTTGATTTATAAAATTTTGCTAGTATTTTGAATATATAATTTTTTAGTTATTATTTTAAGACCTTAAAATATGACTTAGACATGTTAGAAGGAGTATTTGGATGTTAAGTTAACTTGTGCTAAATTGAGCACTGACACTTAAGCGCTACTGTTAAAAACATATGCGAATTTTGGTTTCTAGAAGTTTTAACCATGATTTGGTTAGCTTTAATGTGGGATAGTAGTTTGGAGACGTGCCTAGGAGTTATAAGGGGGTTTAGAGCCTATTAATAGAATGGTTATGTGAGGATTTATACCCCAATTCAATTCTAACCCTAAATTCTAAGTGAGAAGAGTGAGTTTTAAAAGATGTCATATTGGGAGAGTGATTTAAAGAAGAAGGAGGAAGTAATGAGAAAAAAAAGTGTTAGTCGGACTACGCAAGAGTTATACAACGATTTATGAGTTTTAAAAGATGTCATATTGGGAGAGTGATTTAAAGAAGAAGGAGGAAGTAATGAGAAAAAAAATTGTTAGTCGGACTGCGCAAGAGTTATACAACGATTTACTAGCCGTTAGTATTGAAGGAATAGCAGAGAAAATCACTAAAGTTGAGGCTGACATAGCTTCAATTGAGGCAAAAGTGATGGAAGTTAACACACATCTGGATCATATGGGATGGCAACATAAGATGCAGTTTAGCCATACCAGTTTTATAGAAGAAGCAGACAATGCTACGTATTTGAAGAAAAACTGGATTGAAGAAGATACAAGCAGAGTTATTAATGACCATACATTTTATCATATTTACATCCCAAATGCTGAAGGAGAAACAAATGATAGGCCAAGATTTATTCCACCAAATGGAGAGTGGAATTAAGTTCTTTGTTTAGTGTTTGTTTGTTAATGTTAAGTGTATTTAATGTGTTTTTACTGTTAGGATTATCTAGTGTTTGTGATAAGAATTTTCTCATCCAAGACTATTTGGATTGAGAATTTATGTATTGAAAATGTTTATAATTGTTCATGAATGAATAAAAGTGTTTGTGTGTGTGAAATTTTGTGTTATTTAGTATTGAATCAAATTAGTTAAGATTGGTGAATCTTAAGAAAGAGGAGAGTTGAAAGGGAAGAAAATAGTTATTAAAGAGTTATGAGACCTTGTAGGGTTGGTTGACTTAGTCTAGAAGTGCATTTTACTTAAAATAAAAAAAAATATCAAAATTTATGCACTGGCGCCTAAGCCCCAAGACCTTGTGCTTAAGCGCTGCCTAAAATGAGAGACGGGTGCCAAAGCACCAACCATTCGCGCTTAGGCACCAGTTCACGTAAACATGTTTGCGAACGATTTAAAGTAACAAATCGGTCCAAAAATCTCTATTTTCTCACCTCAACTTCAACGCCTACCTCTAGATTTTGTGGTTTTGAGTTTAGGGCACACTCTATTTTGAAGATTTCTTGGTGATTTGAAGAAAAGATTGCTAGGTTATATATCCTTGAGGTAAGAGCTTCACTTCTATGTAAAAATTTTTAATTTTCACCATGTATTTTGAGCACATTATATATCTACCCAAAAATCACTATTCATGGTGAAAATTTTAGAAAAATCTAGGGAAAATACATAGATTTGGTAGTTTAAGCTTTTAGGAGTTAAGTTTAATGATTTAGAGTTGAATTGGGAATTTATTGTGAATTTTATGTGATTTTTAGAAATGGCACCAAGAATGAAGAGGAGCAAGGGAAAAGCTCAATTTGTTTCAAGCAATTTTGTTAGCAGGATCGATACAGTGTTGCACTACAATCGAGAAAGTTGACTCATGTGTGTTGTTTCAACAGTCTGGAAGAAGCTGTAGATGATTTGACTATTTGCCGCCAGTGGGAGTGATTTTATTGTTTTTCTGCTGTGGAAGTTATTTCTATTGTTTAGGGGTTATATGCCAATCTCCCCGAGGCTGAAGAAGAGTCATGGTTAGAGGAAAGACAATGCCTTTCTCATCTGAGGTAATAAATCAGTTTTATCATTTTCCCCTGAGTACTTTATGTTTTTATTCAAACTACAGTCCAAATGAGGAGGAGTTAAACAAAATTATTTCATCGTTGACTGGAGGAAGAGGATAATAGAAAATTACCAATGAAAGGAGAGTCAACTTCCCCACTTTGAAGTTAGATGCCACTGCAAAGGCATGACACTATTTTATTTTTGCTCGTCTACTGTCGACCAATTATATTAGTGAAGTGACCTATGATTGAGCAACTTTGAACTATTGTATTCAGCAGTTCAAGCCCATTGGCATTGGAGCTTTGATTCATAATGTTATTACCAGTTCTGCCGTCGCTGCTACTACTGTAGGTTTGGGATTTACATCCTTTATCTTTTGATTATGTGAGCAGGCTAGAGTTATATTTGATAGCTGGGAGGAGATATTGTAACCCCTCAAGCATATTACTAGTGTGAATGTGAAGTATTTTTCACATCACTCAATTTTTGGCTGGAGAGGTGGATTTTATAGTAGTTTAGTTGCTTTGACATCTCGAGCTTCCACTTCACGTGCTTCTACACTTCACGTGCTTCTACATCACAGACACGTGCTTCTACATCACAGGGTCAGACTTCTGGATCTAATTCTCAGTCACAACCATTGCAGAGGATTTTGAACCATTTTATTTACACCTTTGAAAAGGTATTAAATTTAGAAAATTTTGCAGAGCATATAGATGGATATATGAGAAGATGTAGTGATTATGAGGAAGAAAACAACTCATCTATGGAAAGCCTAATTAGAGGTAACCAAAGTGTAGTTTTCCCTCAATATCTATGATATCCATCATATGAGCCTGCAACTACTTAGCATAATGATGAGAGTGATACCGATGAAGATGATGATTAGACTGGTTCTATAGTTTAGTTTTGTTTAGTTTTTTTTATGTATTGATGTGAACTATTTTTGGTGAGGTTATAGTGTACTTTTATTGTGTTTTGAGTTGTATTTATTGAGACTGTTATTTTTGTTTGTGTTTTGTTTTGTTAAACACTGCTGTGATGTATTTTTGTTTTTGTGGTAGTAATTGTGATAATTGTGTTGTTTAGTGTATTTAGTTAGTTTGTGTTGAACTTAGTGCTGAATCTTAGGAAGGTTTAGAATATTACTAACTTTTATTTAAAAACTTCATGTTTAAAATTTTCAGTTTACTACCAGATATTTTCTTTATGTTGCAGTTGTGAATGTTTGTTAGTGTGTTTGTTTACTTTTTGTGTTATCCTCCAATGCATAAAAGTCTAATGAATCTTTATATATTAAATAAATTAAAATTTGATCAATTTAATTTTTACTCTTGTTTTTAATTTTTGTGCTTGTATATTAGGATGTAAGAATTCCTGTGAGAATGATATTTTTAAGTTTCATTTATGTCAATATATACATATGATGCTAAAATGTTTTACTTTATTAAAAAAATAAGCAAAGAGTTGATATATTTCCATTACTTAAAAACATAATAATTGTTTTTGAAAATTACATTCAATAAAAGAAATTTAAGTTTTGAAAATAAAAGTCTAATTCTTCTATATTTTTCAAAAAAATATTCCTCCTATTAAAGATAAATATTAATAGACTATCTTTAATAGGAGGAATATTAAATAAGTAGAGTTAAAAATTTTTAATGTGCACATTAAAAATTTTATCATCTACTTATTTAATATTCCTCCTATTAAAGATAGTCTATTAATATTTATCTTTAATAGGAGGAATATTTTTTTGAAAAATATAGAAGAATTAGACTTTTATTTTCAAAACTTAAATTTCTTTTATTGAATGTAATTTTCAAAAACAATTATTATGTTTTTAAGTAATGGAAATATATCAACTCTTTGCTTTAGGAAAGGAAGAGTGGAATTCAAAATCATTAAATGTTTATCCTGATATAGCAATCCTTGCCTAAAAAAGAAAAAAAAAATAAAAGGAAGAAAAAAAGAGAAATAGAAAAAAAAAAGAAGAGAAAAGAAAAATAAAAGAAAAGAAAAGTTGAAAAAGGGAGGAGAAACATGAGGATTAGTGTTTAATAAAAAATTGGTTCAACTTGTAACCTTTAAAGTATAATACTTGAGAAACTCTTAAGCTTAATTATATAATATAGTAAGTAAAATTATACTTAATAAAAATTTTTAAGTGGAGATGATATAATGCTTAAACTCTATATTTGAATAATCTACAATATTTCTGAACTAGATATAAACTCATATTTTTAGACTTCTTTACATTAAAAATTTCTAAACTCTAAGTTTGTCTCATTTACTAATATTTTTTCGAAATTTGGCTACTATAATTCTACATCAAAACCTTAGAAACTCCTAAAGAAACTCATATGTATAATCTACTTATTTACTTTTTAAAAGATTGAAGTGTCACTTGAGCGTAAGTAACATTTTAAGTTTGGAGGATTTTGATACACCTAAAATATATAGTCTTTTTGTACATATTTTTATACATATTTTTGAGATATTGCGCTTTAATGAGAGATATTCATGTGTTTTTATTTCAAGTACAATCAAATAGATAAAAAAATAGTAAAATCAGTGAAAAAGGATCAAATTTGGAGCAAAAATGAACTAAGGCGCCTAAGCGCCCAGGACTGGCGCTTACGTGCCAGTTATATAGAGAGAGCCAAGCCTAAGCGCCAGGTACCCCACGCTCAAGCACCAGAATTAATTATTTGATGATTCATTGAATTTGAAAGAATTTTTGAAGAGGTGTTTGAAGCAACCCTTGGTAAAAACGTGAGAAATAGTTCATGGACACGAAAATTCATTTAATTGGCTTTTGAAAGGAGGCAACTTCTAGAAGATTCATTGAATGGAGACACATTTTGAAGAGACACCAAGACACCCATTGGATTTTTATTAAAGAAGACTTGGATCATCAAAGGAAGGGGCCATCCACCGCCAACAATCAATCATCCATCCATCCAAGTAACCATCGCCGCCGCCAGCCACCTTTTCTTTTTATTTTGAGTTTTATTTTGTATTGTGAGTGAAGGAAGAAAATTCAAAGGACCTTAAAGACATTTGGTGGAGAGGATTTGAGATAAGTATTTATCTTTATGACTACATTTGGTTTTAATTTAGACTTCTTATTTTTATGCACGATTTCTACTTATGAACTCAAGTGTGGTTGTGTTTTCTCCATGAATTCTAAGTAGTTTTTTTATCTTTTTCCTTATAATGATAAGCGATTAAGTATTGAAAGGAAGTTGTGTGAAGTATTACATTTTAATGTTGGAAGAAGTTGTGTTGATTTTAAACCTTGTGAAGTGTGGGAAGAAATAGAGAAAAAAAGATGTTTTGATGTGTTTATGAGAATTAAGATGTTAATACCTGTTGTGAGAACATGGAAGATCCGAGATGGTAACAAATGGTAAGAATCACATTAAGAATCACATTTGATTTCATGGATCAGAATGTAGTTCATGGGGTTGAGTGCAAATAAATATGGAAATAAACTTTGAAAGGTGTAGACCTAGTGGACTTTAGAGTGACAAGCTAAAGTTCCCAATTTGATTTATAGTTTTAGGTTCTGATATGAGATGTTAGCCCTAAGGTGGAGGGAGAAGAGGGAACTCTAAAGTGAGAGCTAGTAGCTTCCCTACCTAACCGGTCTTCAAGACTATTCAAACTATAGATTTACCAATGTTCTTTATAGCATCTCTAGTAAGGGTAAGAAATCTTATTGCTCCTATTTGACACAACACAATTAAAGTACTTCCACAATAAAATTTCTATACTTTTTACTGATTCATGATAAGGAAAAAGATATTTTATTTATTTCGTCTTCATCGTGCAAGTATTCAGTTAAGTTAATTAGTTGCTTACTTTATTTTCAATTATCAAAAATTTACAAAAAGAATCAAAATTTCATTCCTATTTTAGTATTTAGAGTTTAAGTAAGAATATTTTGCTAAGTAGGATTTTGTTATCTAATTTCTTCTGTTTTGTAAAGTTACATATTGTATATATCCCTATGGGTTCAATATTCGGGGATTAATCAAAAAGTCTTATATTACTTGATAATGATGCGTATACTTGCGTAATATCCCATACTTAAATATTGTAACTTTATTCTTATTTGCTCCACAGTGAAAAATTCACCTAGCTTTTGCTTGGGATCAAGTTTTTGGGTTTGTTGCAAAGTAAAAATTATTATAAAGAAAATTAAGCATATAATCATATACATCACATTTAACATCTATATAGAACATTAGGATCAGCTATCTTCACACTATTGTTGAAAAGGCTGAGGATAGAGTTAAATATTTAGAAAATGATCATGTTAATAATAATATAAGCTAGGATGTTTTATTGCAGGGACAAAAAGATTTAAAGAATGACATAACTATGACTGAAAATTTCTTTGCTCAAAAAGCTGCTAGGAGTCATTTGTTGGAGGAGGATAAAAATACTACTTAATTTCATGCTTATGTCAAAAATAGAAGGAATAATAATATGATCCTTAAAATTAAGGATAAAAATGATTTGGTTATATGTAATATTAATGATATTTAAGCTGATGGTATTAATTACTTTTCAAAAATGTTTGACAACGATGGCTTGGGGCTGACGAAGATGAATCTCACTTAGGTTCCCTTTTTGGAGGATATTAAAGATATGCTTAATGAGATGGAGGGTGGGAAGGCTACTGGACCTGATGGTTTCACTGTTGAATTCTACAAAACTTGTGGGATATCATTAAGTTTGAGGTGGTTAATGTTATTTTAGATTTCATTAAAGGTATTGAATCACCTAAATATTTCAAAACTTTAAGCATTATTTTGATTCCTAATGAAAAGGAAGAAAATTTCTATAATTTTTATAGGCCTATTAGTCTGATTCTATCGTTTCTAAACTCATTTCTCAAATTATGGTGAAAAGGATCAGGCTTTATTGCATAAGATTATTAATTCTAATCAATCTGCTTTTGTGAAGGGTAGAAATATCTGTGACAATATTTTAACCATGCAGTAATGCCTTATGGGTCTTGATAAAAAAGGGAGAGGAGGAAATGTGATTTTAAAATGGATATCAAAATTTTTTTTGATAGCATTAGATGGTTATTCATTATTGATGTTTTGAATACTATTGGCTTCAATAATGATCTCTGATTGCTTATAAACAAAATCTTTGATACTGATTAATGGGAATATCTATGATTTTCTTAAAGCCTCAAGAGGCATAAAGCAAGGTGATCCCCTTTCTCCTATTCTGTTTATCATAGCATTGGATTAGCTATCAAGATGTTTTAACGCTTGGTTTGATAAATTACCTAGCTTGAATTATTTTCATAAAGGCATGATTAACATTTCTCATATTAGTTATGCCGATGATTTGGTGATCTTTACTAATTATAGTAAGAGATCTATTAAGCTACTCTGGAAGGTTATTATGCAATTTTAGGAAGTCTCGGGGCTGAATTTTAATACTTCTAAATGCTTCTTTTCTTGTTCTAAACATATTCAGCCTAGTATGAATAACTGGATTGTTGATTTTACTAATTACAATAACGGGGAACTTCCATTAGTTTATTTGGGTTTTACTCTGGATAAAGGAAGCAGGAAAATTCATCTTATTAGTAGTTTGTTTGATATAATAAAGAATAAGATTCTACCTTGGGAGAATGAGTTTTTCTTCTTTGGGGGAGAGTTACTATTTTGAAAAGTATTTTTACTTCACTTACTCTATACTCTATGTAGATTACGAAGGTCCATAATGGTATTATTAGGCTATTAAAATTGTTGGTTAACAAGTTCTTATGGTATGGACATGATAAATAAAGCATTCATCAAAAAAGTTGGGATAAGGCTTGCAAACCTCTTGAAAAAGAGGTTTGGGATTCTGAAGTATTATTGATATTATAAAAATCAATTTCATGAAATTATGGTATAGATTTCATTTAAATAACTCTATTTGGGCTACTCTCCTAAAAGCTAAGTATTGCAAATCTTCTCATCCTTTAGCTATAACTGCTTCTAATTATGAGTCTTTTACTTGGAAAGAGATGCTTAAAGTGGCCAGATACACTGAAAGTTTGTTGTGTTGGGATGTTGGAAACGAGGATTTCTCTTTCTGTTATGATGATTGGTTAAGTAATGGTACTTTAGCTGCCATCTATGGTGGTTTTCAAGATATTAATATTAAAGCTAGTGATAATGATCAATGGAACAAGGTGAAATTGCTTAAGATGGTACATCCTGTTGATGCTAATTTTAAAACTAATATTTTTATTAATAAACAAGAGAAGACATTTCTAAATTCAAAGGAAATTTAGTAGATTCTATTTCCAAAACTTTTCCTAACTCTTTTCAAGTTTTTCAAGGGGAGGATCTGAAATGGATTTGGAATAAATGGATAAATCCATCATAGTCCAGGAAATTTAGTAGATTCTATTTCCAAAACTTTTCCCAACTCTTTTCAAGTTTTTCAAGGGAAGGATCTGAAATGGATTTGGAATAAATGGATCAATCCATCATAGTCTTTTTTCATGTGGAGAGTGTTTCATGTCATTATTCCTACAACTGATATCTTGAAGCTGAAAGAAATTAGATTTCCTTCTCGTTGTATAATTTGCAAGATGATTGACAAATCCTTGAATCATTTACTTATGACTAGCAAGTTTACTAAAGATGTTTGGAAGTTGGTTTATCATTTTTTGATAGAAAAATGTTGGATGTTGGCTATGTTGTCGTGAAGGAAATTTGTGAAGATTGGAGAAAACAAGGTTCTATTTTCTATACTAATATCCCTACTATTATTTTCTAGTTTATATGGTTACAAGGAATAATGTGTAAAGTAATGGAGAGAATCCTAGGAGTGATGATACATTTTTTATGATATTTAATTCACTTTGAAATGCTTAACTTTTCATAACATCATAGGCAAACCTGGAGGCATGATTATAGTGTTTATTTCAAATATGAACATTCTTGTTTCTAGACTATCTGGGAATGATAATTGCAAGATTAAATGGTGTAATCCTGTTGCACCTTTTATAAAAATAAATGTTGATGGGAGCTAGAAGAAAGATGCAGTTGGTCTTGGTGGAATTTGTAGAGAAAATTTTAGTGTTGTTATTTGCTGGTTTGTAGCTAATTTAATATCGATTTCTGCTTTTAATGTTAAAGCTGATGTTATTATTTTTGGACTGTTGCTTGCTAAAATGTTTGGTTGGAAATATGTGATTTTGGAATTAGATTCATTATTCTTATGAAATTTTTGTAGGAATAAGGTTGATTGACATTGGAGCATTATGTTGCAAATGAGAAGAATTTTTCAGCTTTCTAAGGATTTGGAGATTTATTGGACACATGCTTGAAGGGAAGGCAATGGTGCTGCTAACTGGGTTGTCAGAACTGGAGCTAAACTTGATTCTGTTATCATTTATGAATACTTACTTAATGATCTTTACTATCTTTTTTTTCTTGATTTGGTTTAATGTGTTCTTATGTTTTTTGGGCTCGTTGGTGGTTTGAGTTGTATTTTCTTTTCCTAGGAAGAAGTCCCCTAGGTTTTATTTTTTGTGTGAATTGTAAGTGGGGTGTAGAACTGACTTCTTGCATCCTCTTGTAATTCTTTTTTGGATGTAATAAAATTCCCTATGGGGTTTCTTAAAAAAAAACTTACAATTTCCATTATAGCCCTTACAAGGGTGCATGGGTCTCTTTAATACTCAATTCTTCTGACATGATCATTAATTCAAAATTATTTAAGATTATTAAGCAATCAAATAATATGACACATTTTATAAAGCCAACATAAAGCTAATAATGTAAGAAAAAATCTCTTATTCTTCTCTTAGAAAGAAGTCCCTTAGGTTTTATTTTTTGTGTGAGTTGTAAGTGGGGTGTAGAAGGGACTTCTTGACTCATTTTGTACTTTTTTTTGGAAGAAATAAAATTCCTAATGAGATTTCTTTAAAAAAAAAAACTTACAATTTTCATTATAGCCCTTAAAGGGGTACATGGGTCTAGTTAATACTCAATTCTTCTAACATGATCATTAATTCTAAATTATTTAAGATTATCAAGTTTACAAATAATATGAGAGATTTTCTATAGCCAACAAAAAGCTAATAATGTAGGAAAAAAATCTCTTATTCTATTTTTTTACACTCTTCTTCAATCTTAACCATAAAATTTTAATATTTAGGCCATTTTTATCACAATTTCCTTATACTTTTCAAATTTTATTGTTAGCACTCGATGCATTATTTTTTTGTTCTTTTATTTGTTGATGGAAGCAGAGATAACTAGTCAAGATAAAAAAAATCACTTGCATATTTTTAATATTGGAATTTATTAGTATGTTTTTAAAATTTATCTACCTTTTGGCTAAATACAAATATAATGAGTCATGTGTAATTATCCTCTTCCCAAATATTTTTTGTTATTTAGTGCATTTATGAAGAATACTTGTCTCATTTAACTCATGTTTCAACACAATGTGATTTCAGAACTATATGAAAGGATGAAAATTACCTCACTTACATTAAATGTCTTCTATTTCATGAATTATACTAACTTAAATGCTATAAATGTGATTATTAAATATATTTTGTACCTTACATATATTTGACACGCTAGATTCATACAATGAATACACACATTTGTTTTGCTTAAAGGATACACCACATATTGAAAGTGAGGTGTAGATTCAACTATCACAACCAACCAAATATCATCATTGCACTTTCTTATCACTCCTTCAACATTATTTTTGTTAAGTAGACTGTGGTAGCGTTGAAGCTCAATCGGCTAATTTCCCCCCTCCCGATTTTCACTCATATGAGAGGGTAATTTGGGGAGCAGTTTTCCTTCAAAATAATAATAATAATAATAATAAATTTGGTTCCACCCCTGGTTGCTCCACCTTTTCCTAAAATCTTCAAACAATATCAATACCCTCAAGCTTATTATAAAAACCTCCCTTATTGCCTTGAGCTGAAGCTGAATATTCATCTAACTTAAGAAAATAATTGTTTACCTACAACCACAAGAACATGTAACAAAAAAAGCTTGGATTCTTAATTAATTTATAATGATGAGAGTTTAAATGTATTAACCTCCTAATCTATAATAAGGATCCTTCAGAGTTTCAATTTTTATATCTTTTAAATGATATTACTACTTTTATAAATCCTCATTTTTGATGTTACAGAAGAATGAGTAAGTTGTTTAGTTATTTTTAGTCTACTTAAAAGTGTGTTGCTTCTAAGTTTATAGTTTACATAAATGCAATTGTAAAATGATATGTCTTTTTTACTTGTAATTTGATTTTATGTTTTGTTCTATTCATTTAATATCAAGTTTGGAATTTTTATTTTAATTAACACTTAAATGCTCTCATTATTACAACATTTAGTTATTATTTTATAATTAATTTCAAATTAAAAGTTATAAAAAATTTTATAATTTTTAGAGATTCTACATTAATCCCAAATCTAGGATTTATAACCAAAGGATGTTTACCTCAATAAAAGTGGGATTATTGTCCCCATGATATTTTTAATATAACAGATATTTTGATGATCATAAACATAAGTTGGTATCAACTAATGTTATTCAATATGCAATAACACAGTTTCGACAAAGTTTAAATATTAAATCATGAATAAAATATATAGGAAGCATATGCATTACCCAAAAAAATTTTGGTGGTCTAAGTGACTCAAGTTTGCTTAAGTGGATTCAAGCCCAAAGACTTACTATGCACGTTATATTACTTCTTATTCTTATAATGAGGATTTTAAGAAGAACAACACATAAGCACAAAAAGGCAATCAAATGAAAACTAAAATTAATATAAAAATATGTAGTCAATCATAATTGATTGTTAAATACATTTTGAATCATTCCATGCAAGGAATCAATAGTAAAAATCCTTAAAATTTATTATACTATATAATATCAATCATATGTAGAATCAAGATCAATTTTGAATCTATAGATGATACATTCTTGGTAAATTTAGAGGATATTATAATTAATAAAAGTTGATCTTATTATCGTAATGTATCATGTGCATTGTATTGTAAAATCTATACTATTTTAAGAAGATATATTAATAATATCAATATGCATCAATTAAGGCAAATAAAATTTATGAATAAATCATGATGTATTATATACAATATATCGTGACCAACTTGGTTAGATCCCAACCAAATCCTAAGAAAAACTTAAATTAGTGTTAAATGGGTTTATTCAAAATTTCAACATATCAAACGACATGTTTGACAACATATTGTCTGATTTACTTTCTTAATTAGAACCTAATTAATCACATACTAATTAAGATGACTAGTATAATTTTAATTGAGCTAATCATTGTATCTAGTTTAAATCATACTACAAAATCAACAAGTTAATGATTTTTTTATTGTGAATAATTGCCTTAATGTTTAAACCAACAAGCTAAAGGCATTTGATTTCCATATCTATATAAAACTCTAAATGAGAGAAATGAAGAGTATAAAATAAATGACCCAATAGATAATAAAAACTTTCTAAGGGAGCTTCAATGGAAAGAAAAGAGAGAATACAATTAAGCCATCTTCTCTTTATTAACACCTTTTTGTTAAATTTTTTTATTCGAGATTTTCTTTCTAAAAAATACCTTTGAAGTTTTTATTTTGCTTAGCTTTAAAGCAAACTCTAGCAAGCTTCTCCTTGGGACTAAAAATGGTTATAGGATTTCTTCATTACCTATAAAATAAACTTATTAACTTTAAAATTGTAAAAAGAGTGAACCGTGTAAAGTCTTGAGAGGAGGAATTCCATAGTGAATATATGCAAATTGAAGGAAAAATTATTATCATTTTCTTTCCATTTTTGTTCAACACTTTTTTTTTAGTTTTGCTACAACACTTTGTGCTAAAATCTAAAAAATAGTGAACTATATGAGAGAGAGTTTTTTGAAAAAATAATAATAATAACACTTTGTGCTAAAATCTAAAAAATAGTGAACTATGATTGCTTTTATTATAACTTATGAGAGAGAGTTTTTTGAAAAAATAATAATAATAAATGATTATTTTTTATATGTGAACTAAGAAATATTTATGAAAAGAAAATAGATATTAAAGTTATATTCTTACATTTAATAAAAAGAAATATTATTTTTGTAATCTTCTCATCGTATTAAATAATAAAGAAAACTTATTTTATTTTTTAAATTGTTTATTGCAATCACATTGATTAACACCCCCTCCCCTTATGTGTGCCATAACATCATTTTATACTTTAATGCTTGACATTGATGAATGTCAGGTTAAATCAAGCCAATATCATCCCTTTATCAATGAATTTGTATGAGGATATCTTATTAATCTTGATTTATTTTCAATAAAAATACTTTTTAAAAATATTTTCCTCATAAGTTCACTTCCCTTCCATGCCACACACCACTTACCTCACCCCTACCTTGTTCAGTGGGCCCAAGATTCATTTAGAAAGCTTTAATTGGTAATACTCATGCTAACTCAAGCTGATCAAGCCAAGGACATTTCTTATGTCATGATTTTTCTTCAATATTTCATGTTAAAATTCAATTATCGATTTATATTTTTTTGAATTATATTAGCTCACACCTACATCAACCTTAGTCTACAAATTCAACTCTTATTAGAACATATTTTTAATCATTAGTGTATTTGCTAATAGCTTAAGCTTATATTATTATCAAATTCATTATACTTTTTTAGAAAGAGTTGGTGGCTATTTCTTTGTTCAATGATTAGGAAACCTAAAACTTTACTTTGGAGAGAAGTTTATCTTTGCCTTATTATTTTAATATAGAGGATTAAGTTGACCATTTTATTTTTGTCATCTTCTTTAAGTGTTATGGAGCTTCTCACTATATTATAATAATTTTATATATTATCATTCCCAAGCTTAGCAAGTTGCTCAAAATTTATCATAATTCATCCTTTCATTCTTTCACTTCCAACATGAAAACTTTCACACCGTAATCATAAAGATTTATGCTATCATTTTCCTAACAACTTATGTCACCCCCTTTTATTTTCGACATAAAAAAAAATCTTAAAAAATAGCCCAAACTCTAATGATGACATGTAAGCCTTTGCCTTCGGTGGAGCTGTATTTTTTAAAGCATTCCAAACCATGAGTAACCACCATTGATTTTCGTGATTTATTACACATAATAAATTAAATCATCTTGATACTCCACAACCCAACAAACCATACACCCGCCATAAATTTGAATGAAAGATTTTTTAGACATTTATGAAGAGGAATTATTGGTCTAGAATTAAACTTGTTGGATTAAGTACAATCATCCATATTTTAGCAATTTTTGTGCTGATCAAGTGCTCGCTTACAAGAAGACAGAACATATTGGATTACGTACTAATCATCCATATTTTAACATCATTTGTGTTGATCAAGTGCTCACTTACAGAAAGATAACTCCATATGTTTGAATAAAAGCTTTCTTAACAAATTTCTTTCATATTATTTTTTACCTAGATTATATCTATATACGTATGTATGTATGTATGTATGTATATATATATATATATATATATATATATATGCATGCATGCATGTATGTACTTATTGGATCAAGTACCAATCATCCATATTTTTGCATCCTTTGTGTTGATCAATTGCTCACAACAAGACAACAAGATAACTCTTTATGTTTATTTCTTAAGAAATATCTTTGTTATTATGGATGGATGCATGTATGGATCGATGTATGTATGTATGTATGCATGCATACATGGATGTATGTATGGATGGATGTATGGTATGGGTGGATGTATGGATGAATGTGTGGATGGATACATGCAAGTATGTATGTATGGATGGACTGATGCATGTATGTCAGCATGTATGCATGTATGCATGTATGTATGGATGGATGGATGTATATATGGATGGATGCATGCATGCATCTGTATGGATGGATGTATGGATGCATGTATGTATGTATGCATGCATCTGTACGGATGAATGGATGCATGTATGTAATGATGTATGTATGCATGTATGCATATGCACGTCATACATGCATACTTACATCCTTGTCATACATGCATGTGCATACATGCATACATACATCCTAAATACATGTATCCATACATCCCTACATATGCATACATACATACACATGCATCCATACATCCATCAATACAAATGCATACCATACATACACATGCATCCATACATCCATCAATACAGATGCATACATACATGCATGCATGCATGCATGCATCCATCCATCCATACATACATACACTCTTGCTTAGATGTGATTTCCAACTTAACTTAGTATCTTACTTTGAATGTTAAGGTTTACAAAAACATTATGTTTATCGTTAAATTCTTTATTGCTCACTTGCTTCAACTTTATTTCAGCAGTCAATTATTTTTCTTATTGTTTTATAATATTTTATCACATAAAAAAATGAAAAAAAAATCATTTTCATAAATTTTCATTACATACATACATCATCATTACATCATTACATGAATGCATCCATACATCCGTACAAATGCATGCATGCATACATACATACATACATGCATCCATACATCCATCAATACAGTTGCATGCATACATACATTCATTCATGCATGCATCATCCATATATGCATCCATTCATACATACATATAGGCACTCTTGGTTAGATGTGATTTCCACCTAAGCTTAGTCTCTTACTTTGAATGCAACTGTTTACAAAAAACATTAAATTTAACAATTATCGTTAAATTTTTTATAGCTCACTTGCTTCAATTTTATTCCAGCAGTCAATTCTTTATTTTTTTTATAAAATTTTTTCACCATAAGAAAATTAAAAAAAAAAATCAGTTTCATCAATTTTCATTTAGGTACCTATTGAGTATTTGTCTAATGTTTTGAAAATTGGGCTATACATTGAACCAAATAGAGTGGTTTACGATTTAATGGTTCAATTGGAGTCAAATGAAGGCCAAATTAGATGGCACAGTAAATAGTTAATTTACTTAATAAAATTTCAATGCCATGATAATGATAAAATAATAATATTTCCACCAACAAACCTATAATATTCTAAATCAAATTTTAAGGAATAATTTTGATTATTTTCTCCATAAATAATTACATGTGTATACAATTGCATTCAAAAATATCTAGAGCACTTCCACTGGATTGAAACATCAATAACAACTAAAACAAAATAAACTTTACTAAT
>NW_018218449.1:0-7267 GCF_001263595.1 Phalaenopsis equestris | reverse complement strand
GTGAGAGTCAATATCCTCCTATATATATATATATAGAAATACTGGTGTTTCTGAGGCCACTTCCTTTGACAATGCTTCGACGCCTACTCTACCATATGCCAATTCACCTAGATCTGGTGCAAACATTATTAACACATCTTCACCATAACAACAAACAAAACAGCAGCAGCAACAACGGCAGAGACATAAAATGATGCAAATACCACAACATCAGCAACAACAACATGCCCAACAACATCTCAAGTAAGCTTCTAGTGCAGCAATACTGTGAAAGGGTATCATTTCTCAGTTACATGATTTACAGGGACAAGGACAGCAGAAGTTTCAACCGATGCTTGGACAACATCAAATGCAGTATCCTCAAACTTTGTCCCAGCAACAGTTTCAAAACAGACAGCTTCAATCTACACATATTCAACACAAAATCGCACAAAACAAGATAACGAAAGGAGTCAAACTAAGAAACCAGCTGAACCAATATACTGGATCTGCAAATAGTGTCTTGTTCAATGCTGCCCAGACATCTCCAATTTCTCAAATGATCACGAACATGTCAGCTATAATCCAACCACAATCACTTTTGCCGCAAATGCAGATTGGTTTATCTGGTGGGCATCCTCAAAGAAATCTTCAATCTCAAATTATGAATGATCAAATGGCCTCGAATGCAGGCTGAACAGCAGCATGGCGCACAGGGTGGATTTGGTAACATTTCTTCAAATTCACCGAATGGCTTTCCAAATAATCCTAAATTTCAGCAATAGAGGCAGCAAAACCCACAGTAATTAAAATTAAAATTTTGTCCTGGAAAAAAAAAAAAAAAAAAAGTATAAGAGATTAGTTCCACCCATAAAGTTAAACATTATGTTTACTAGTCGGCATTTTGCTTAGGTACATAAAATTATGCCTCAATTTGGGTCTAGCTGGGCGTCAGATCACATGGTTTATAACGGAGAGCTTCTCCAGCTGCCGCTCGACAATTTCTCAGGTTTGGGGTTCTCATCCCAAAGGAGGTACCTTTATGGCAAGGCGAGCGCCGAAATCAAACTCGTCGGCGGTGACTCCGCCGGCACTGTGACGGCTCTCTATATGTCGTCGGAAGGAACGAATCACGTCGAATTCGATTTTTAGTTCTTGGGAAACACAACGGGCGAGCCTCATCTTCTTCAGACGAACGTAAACATAAACGAAACTGGTAACCGGGAGCAGAGGAATGATCTCTGGTTTGATCCCACAGTCGATTTTCACACCTACGCTATCTTATGATGAATTGCGGCGGTGCAGCGGGAGCGAATGGGGGAAGGAAGGGAGGTATTGGTGGAAGGCGCCGGAGATGGAAGAGCTCAAAGTGCACCAGAGTCACCAGCTTATGTGGGTGCGTGAGAAGCATCTTCTATATGACTACTGCTCTGATGTAGCTCGTTTTCCTTCAATGCCGCCGGCGTTGGTGGATGTAAAGATGAGCTTCGTGCTCGCTCTGCTCGCTTCCATTGGGGTTTAGCATTATAAGTATTTTTATGGTTTTTGTCTGCTGTTTTGTTTAGTAGAAGCTGGGGTGGTTTCTTCTGATGATGTTGGATGATGTCACTGGTTAAGTGGCATCGATAATTATATATATATATATATATATAGAAGACATTCAACTTCAATCTAAGATAAATAAATTAAAATTTTTTTTATCTAAATCTATAGAATTGGGTGATTCATTAAAGAATTTTGGCTTGTGTACATTTTTTTATTATTATTGAACTAGCAATTCTAACAATTTGGGCCAAATCTATGCAAAAGCTGTTTTGCAAGTCGATTAACTTTACTAAAGTCGACAATTGTAGTAAACCAAGCAATCAAATCCATCTCTTAGAATCAAAATTTTATCTGCATTTATTAGTGGCATTACCCTTAGTCATCATGCCACCTCAATATGATAAAAATAAATGAGTTGATAGATCATTTGTTCTTGTCATTACATTGCATGCATATAAGGTTGATATAAAGCTATTTTGATAAATATGTGGTCACCACTCACTGCACAAGCACACCCTCCTACATAACCTCATATATAGCTTTTTAGTGTAAATGAGAAACAAATAGAAGAACTTGTAGATAGCCTTTTTTTAGGAGAGGATTAGATATAAGAATTTTGGATCATGATAATCACCATGTTGGATAAGATGAAATGTATAATGATCATATTAAGAAATTTAAAGTTGAGGCTCCAATGATTTGATTAAGTGTATAATCCAAGAAAAAAAAGTGAATCAACTTTCTTAAATAGAATATTTCATTGATTGGCGGTGTGTTTGGGGTTGCTGACCCTTTTCCAAGAATCAATTGTAAAGCTGCTACTTGGAGAAGCAACTTTTAAGGAGCTATTAGAAAGCTGTTGAAAGAAGCAGAAGTTTATTTGGGAAATCTGCATGTTGTTGTTGTTTCTGATGAGAAAGACTGTTTTACCCTTATATACGTAATATATTTAAATAAGTGTAGTCTTCAGAATAATCACAACTAAATAATAGAAAGAGATTGTACTATCAGAAAATAATAGTACAGTGCAAAATACTCTAATACATACAAAAGTGATAAGTTATTTAAAGCACATGATTATAATAATGAGCACAACCACAATAACCAGCAAACCTAGAATGATGTTTGTCTTAAAGTCCATGATCAGGAGAGGAAAGATGCTGACATGAAGAAAAGATTTATGGAAGAAGTCACAATATGCAAGACTCCTGTTTATGGGACTTGAGCAAAATATTCTCCCATAGTTGCCTTCCCTTCTGGACTAGTACTAAACACACCTATCATCATAATGACAACAGAACTTTTGAAATATTTGATGCTCTTGAAGTCATATTTCCTATTATTATAATACAATTTTTGAATCCAAAAGTGTCCAAAAAACATATTTTAGGCATAGAACGTATCACCAAGGAAAGATGAAAGAGGGTACAGTAGAGACCAACAAAGAGTGTAAACTTTATGCATGATAAGGACTCCCTATTTATAGGAATGGGTCTTAGTCTTACAAAATTACAAATCTCCCCCTTCATCACTAGTTTTTTAGAAGGGCCCTCTAGTAAATTACAAGGATATTTGAGTATAACAAGGCCAGTTAATTCATTTAAATTGTGAGAAGCTAGTCAACCGCTCGTTTCGCTTTGACTCCATCAGCACTTAATCCAGGATTATGTCATCTGACGATCGATTAGAAGAAGGCTAGCTATCATTCTGAGGGATGAGGTCCTTTGGTATGCTTGTTGGAACCTTACATATTCCTTGCCATCATATGATCCATCGATTATACGACAACCATCAATCATTGGTAGTTACGGTCAACTAGTGTAATCGAATGTCGCTTTCCTCCTGAACCATCTGTTTGCCTTGGAATTTGCATTGAACTATTTTTTATATGCATATTTAGCTTCTATAAAAATTGTGCAACACATACGAAGAAGGGATTCTTCTTTTCACTGTTAAAAGAAACATATAATATAGAAATTAAACTTGAATGTCATTATTACTCAATAACTGACTTCCCTGGATTTATGTGCACAGGCTGTGATAAATAAGCCATTGGGCAAGAGGGGTTCACACCATCTTATTTCCTTCTCTATGCTTAGTTCTTCTATTTTCGTTCATTACGATGTCTTGTGAGGTGGCTCCACTGTTGATAAGGATGCTCTCTTTAAGCCTTTAGGTGGCATGCGAGCTAAAGCTTAAAAATTAAATAAGAAGTGGAAACATGTGTGTTAAGTTCCTACTTGGGAGATGAGTTAGAGGAGAGCCGCACAGATGTTAACTGCTGGTGATCGTGAGGATTGAGTCAAACATTATAATCCCTCTGCAGGCCGTTGTAGGGGAAAACTTTGAAAAAGGCCAAAGATCATTCTGGCGATAACCTTACTGGCCATTTACCAATAATGGGTGTTTGATACACCAAAAATATATGCATTTTTAGACCCATATTTTATACTTATTTTTTGTGATATTGCATTAATTTTTATACTTATCCTTAATGGAAGGTATTTTTATATTTTCTTGCAGGTTATTGAATTTTAGGACTTAAAACAAAAATGAAGCAAAAAGAATAAAATTTGGAGCAAAAATGAAGAAGTTGAAAATTTGTTCAGCGCCGACGGAGCCAGAAGCAGCGCCGATGGTGCCGTTTGATAGACAACAACGAATTAAATTGCAGAACACTGGCGTCGATGGCGCCAGAATGGGCGCCGACAACACCAATGTCGGTTCAGCCCCTATTTCTAGAAGATTCGACGAATTTGGACGCATTTTCAAGAGTTTTTGGAGACACCTATTGGAGAACCAACTCTAGACTTTATTTGGGGAAAAAATGATCAGAAAAGTGACTCTTCTTGACATTTCATCGTCCCAATTCAACCTTCTACGCATCACACATTCTTCCTTTTTTCATTCCACAACCATTTAGAGTCCATTATTCTTATAATTTAGAGTTTTGTGGTGAGATTAAGTGTGAACTCTTCCCTAAGAGTGTTGAAGAAGGAGAAAAGTGAGAGATTTATTCTTCCTACATTTCCTAGAAGAGGCTAAAAGGGATTTGCTTTGAGAAAGAGTTTCAAATAAATGTTGTATGGATTTTCTTTTATATATGAAATTTGTGTTTTGTTGTATCTTTCTCATGAAGTCTGAGTACTTTACTTTATCTTTCTCCCTACTCTGAGATATGGTGAAATGAAGAGATAATATGGATGTGCCAAAAATGAAGAGATAATATGGATGGGCCAATATTAAAATATAAAATAAATTGTGATGATTTTTCAACTCCGAACTTAATTTACTTTTCGATCTGGCCAATTGAATTGCTAAAATATGTTGTGAAACATGTGATCCAGAAAATGAAGTATGAGTTCTACAACAGAGTGAGGATCACATTTGATTCCATGAAGGAGAAATTCGTTCATGGAATTAAGTGCAAATAAATAAGAAAATATACTTTGTTACGTGTAGAATTGGAGAATCTTTAGGGCGACAGACTAAAATCTCCAATTCGGTCTTATTGTTTAAAAATTAAAGCGAGAGTTAGCCTTCAGGTGAAGGGAAGTGAGAGCTCTAGAGTGAGAGTCAATATCCTCCTAGCCTAGCCATGGATTTAGGGACTAAACCCGGATTTAACCAATGATTTTCCACAACACTATATCAGGGTAGAGAATTAAAACTGCTTCTATTTGACACAATACATATTAAAACCATTTATCAAAGAAAATTTTTATCCTACGAAATTTTTACTAGAGGTAGACTTTTTATATTTTTTTGAATTTTATTTGATTTATTGGAGTTATTTTAATGAAAACTCATTTTTAGCCTTTTAAAAAAATCATTTTTAAGCTTTAAAATTCAATATCTTTATTTAGAAAACCAGGAAAAAATATTCTAATTATTCCCAAGTGCTTAGGAAGCAATTTAGAACATTTCCATGAGTTTAATTATTTTTGTGATTTTTAGGGATTTTTAATTATTTAAATATTTAAAATATGTTAAAAAATCAAGTTTTTATTCTAAATATTATTTTATTTTTAAAAAATACCCCTGATCACAGAGAACTCAAAAAACTAAGTTTCATAATTTTTTGAGTTGTATTTTGATTTTTAAAAAATCATTTAAATGCCAAAAGTAATGTTTATCTTTAAAAATCAACTTAAGTTATCAAATGAACTCAAAATAGTTTGAAATTTTTATGGTGAGTTCTCTGGATTAGGAACCACAGTGGAGATAAAAAATCAAGTCATTTAAATGTTTATATTTTCGAAAATTAATTATCTTAATCATTTAGGGTTTGTGAAAATTAGGTATATTTTAAATGACTTGACCCATGAAATTATTTCCAAAAGCTTCTCTGGCCATGGTGGACCTTCCAAAATTTTTTTGGAATTTTCTAATCAACATGCTAGTTTTCATGATTATTTTCAAGAAAAAATGTGCAAAAACTTGAAAAATATGGATCTTTGTCTAGGAACTTCCTATGACTTTAGAAAAATCAGAGGATGTTTCCCTTGACAGAGGCTACAACATGCCAAAATTATGAGCCAAGATGATGTGTCAATATGCATGGAGAATCAAATAATTCAAAATAGTGTTTAATTAGTTAAAAATAAAATATGCATCAAATGGACCTGAAATTTATTTGAAATTATTCTCCTCTGTTCACTGAGCAAGAGGGTATATTTTTATTTTATTTTTGAGATTTTTCTACACAAAGTTATGGATTTTTGAAGTTAGGGGTATTAAAATAAATAGGAAAAAGCCCTATTTATCTATTTAAACAGCGCATGCTGACTAGATCCTAGGCAGCTCCGAAGGCACGCGTGGAGCGCTCTGGTTGGACACCGCCGTCCACATAGCTGCTAACTCGACCCGCGGTTTATGTTTCAAAGCGCTGCCCGACTTGATCTCCTCCGTCCATTCGATACACGCTTGATCAAACGACTCCCCGTCATCGTCCCCGATAGAATTATCCCGTGACCGTCCACACTAAAACCCTAAGATCTCAGCAACCAAATCACTTCGTCACTTCGAGTTTGATCCTATGGACTCGCCTAAGTGAGACGAACACATCCATACGGTAATCATGCAATTAAATTAATCCTAATTAAATGTAGAGTTAAAATAGGCTCGAGAGGGATAGAAGTTTTATACCTTTGCTCTGAGAAGGGAAGCTTCAATCAGAGGTGCTCGACACGTTTGTTGGAGCCTAAGGAGGCTAGAGATTAAGCCTCTTGCTGTGGTGTAAGACCTAGGTGTGATTTTCATCAAGACCGATTTTGGGTGTTGATTGAAGTCTATACTAAGGGCTCTGTGGAAGGGGAAATTGATGGGGCTTCTTCCTCTTTCACTATTGTGAATGTGTGGGTGAAGTTAATTTAGGTTTGGTGGACTGTGGAGATATATTGGGCTCTGTCCTGGTTTTTGGCAAGATTTCGAGCTCAAAATTGAACTCTGGCCATTTATGGGGAAAAATAGTTGGAATGCATTGAGGGGATCTTAGGGAAGCTCTGTGAGATGTTTGGAGAAGCCTCTCTAAGAAAATTTCATCACACCTCCCATGCCCGTGGAGGTGATTTTTTATAAAAATGGCCATGGGGTGGCTTTTAGGGCATAAGCTTGGGTGCATTGTGGTGCTTAGGTGTAGGGCAGAGGAGCTCTACAACTCAATTTGGCTGAGCTGGCCTCTAGGCTTGATTTGGGTGAAGTCCCTTGGGGGTTGTCGGCACTATTTTTGGTGTGGAGTTTG
>NW_018218448.1:5843-27832 GCF_001263595.1 Phalaenopsis equestris | reverse complement strand
GTCTGAAATGTATTTGTCGGAACATCAAAATAATATAATGGATTAATTTTCGAAATAAGGATAATTTTTTGAGAAAGCATGTAATGCCTATGCTTTTGGGTGGCAAAATTAAGGCTAGACAATGTTTCTCAATTGTCAAATACTTTACTTCAATCGGTATTCGATGGCGAAACAAGTAGTAGAGTGAATTTTCCTTACCCTCGTCGTTGACATGAGATAACAGGGCTCTGATAGAGTCGTCTAAGGTCGCAGTATAAAGTATCAACGATTTCCCTGGAATAGGGGTTGCCAAAATAGGAGGTGTCATTAAGTATCGCTTAACATACTCGAAGGCCCACTGACATTTCTCTTCCAAAACAAATATGATGTCCTTTTTAGTTACTGTCGAGAACGGCTGACACCTACTTGAGAGATTAGAAATAAAACGTCTCAGATATGCCAATTTTCCTTGGAAGGAATGTAGTTGTTTAATGGTTTTGGGAGGTGGCATTTCCAAGGTAGCTTTAATCTTATCTTGGTCGATCTTGATTCCACAATGATGAATAATGAATCCTATAAATTTGCCAAAGGTGATGACGAAGGTGTATTTTAAGGGATTCATCTTGAGATTATATTGTTGTAATCGTTCAAACACTATCCTCAAATAGTAAAAATGGTCTAATTTTTGTTTTCTTTTGATGACCAAATCATCCACGTGGCACTCCACTTGGTTGTGAATGAGGTCATCAAAGATCTTTGTCATAGCTTGCTGATAGGTTAATCCGACATTCTTTAACCCGAATGGCATCACTGTGTAGCAAAATATCCCAATCAATGTCCTGAAGGCTGTAAGAGTTGCATCATCTAGAGCCATCTTGATTTTGTTGTACCCTGAAGATCCCTCCATGAAAGAAAAAAATTTAAGTCTCGATGTGATGTCCACCATTAATTTTGGTATCGGTAATGGAAATTCATCTTTTGGACATGCTTTGTTTAAATCCCTGAAGTCAACACACACACATATTTGTACACTTTTCTTCTTAACTAGTACAATGTTGGCTAACCATGTGGGGTATTGGTCTTCCCTTACAAAGTTAGTGTCTATTAACTTCTGTACATCAACAATGGCTTGTTGCTCTATTTTGAATTGCATTCTTCTAATAGCTAGTTTTACTTGGGTCATATCTTTGTCCACACTGAGTTTATGCACTGCGACCTCTGAGGATAATCCTAGAATTTCATTATGACTCCAAGCAAAACAATCCTTAAACTCTAATAATAGCTTAATTAGCTCCATAGAATCTTCATTGTTTAGTAAAGAACTCATAAATGTTGGTCGGGGCTATTCTTCAATCCTAGGGTTGACCTACTTGAATTCTTCAATATTTGACTTAATTTACTCTTCAAATTTTTATGGAGCATCACCTATTAACTGAACTTTAGAGTCATCCTCTACATCAAGACAATCCTCTTCCAATCCGCTAGTAACAACCATGCAAAATTTAGAGTCATCGACGGGTCCTAAAGTATCAAATCTGAGACCTTCTTTCAAGTTAGGCGCTCAACTTTTAACATTTCGTATTCTTTCTAAAAATTGTAGCTTATTCTTTGAAATTTGCTTTGACACATACCCCCATTTAATTATCTTTTGTACACACGGAGAAAAGTAACCAAAAGGTAATTCCATTAATTCATTAGAATCCTCTTCTAAATTTACATGATTTTTAGAACTAGTAGAAGGGGAAGCACGGTAAGACTTGATCTACTTTGAAACAATGCTACGAACTTCCTTAACCTCTAAACTCTCAACCTTTTGAGGATGGATTGGAGTAAGGGTCATGTCATTTATGTAGTGGTTGATTCGATCATAAATCAACTCATATTCAACTTTTCACATCTTCCAAAGAATTTTCATACTGTGATTTCTTCCATTTTATCATCATCATTTCTTCCTCAGAGTTTTCGTCATCAGAATATTCTTCTATGTCGATGTTGATGGTCGGCCTAGTCCATTCAACAATCGTGTTGGTTCTTCCTAGTCCCCGTCCCCAGCCTCGATCTCGAGTGTATGGGCTAAAAGAACCCCTACTAACTCGTTGTAAAAGAGTGGTGGAAGATTACGGAAGCGAAGCTGAATGGCTTCTTCTTCGGGATCCTTCTGAATCATGTACTTTATTTGCCACAATTTCGCAAGAAAAGATAGTTTTCTTTGGAAGCGCATAGTTGGCGACGTCTTCATGAATGCCAACTTCATGAACCATGCACTGAAAATGGCTGTAAATCTCCTTTAATACAATGTTGTTGCCCTTCCTTGAAATATTTGATGCATTGGTGTAGAGACAATGGAACCATGTTATGCTCGCGAATCCATGGTCATCTCAATAAAGCATTGAAAGAAGTCTCGGTGTCGATGATATGAAATTTTGTGGTTGTTACCAATTCTCCAATTTTTGTAAGCAATGTAATTGATCTAAGAGCTATTTCTTAGTTTTGGTTGAATCCCCTTACCATCATTTTATTGGTTGTAAGCTCCTAAGCCTCAATGTCTAAATAGACCAATGTCCATAGACTCATTAAGTTTAGTGATGCTCCAAGATCAACCAAAATTCTGGACAACACAAATCTATTGATATTAATAGAGATGTAGAGTGGTTGGTTATGTTCAATGGTATCGAGCAACAAGTCTTCATCTGTTAGGGTTATCACAGGCTATTCCTTTAATAAACAAACTTCATCCAAGGATGTGCTAGCCAACTGAGCTCAGCAAAACTTTGGGTCTAGCAAGGCTGTAATTAGAGACTCTCTTATCTTCTTTGATAGGGTTAGAGCATCATAAATGCTTAGTTTTGCTGGAAACCTCCTAAGATGAGCTAGCATGTTATAATCCACTCTATATAATCCTCCAATCTTTACTTCATTATGTGGTTCTTTCACTATCGGAGGTGGAGGTAGCTTTTCTTGAGTGATTATTTGTTTTCCTTTATTTACTAGAGCCATTCTTGGGGTTAATACATTTCCACTCGTTAGATTTATTTTAGTAATTTCTTCGCCCTGAAATGCTATAGGTAAAATTTTTGGTGTCTCTTATTCTTCATCAGAGAGATCTAAGTTCATACCAAGTGGTGCACCGTGACACTCAAGGACTAGCTCTTCACTCTCAGTTCTATCATAATCGGTGTCATCGATATCTTCGTCATTTTTCATACCAAGTGGTGCACCGTGACACTCAAGGACTGGCTCTTCACTCTCAGTTCTATCATAATCGGTATCATCGATATCTTCGTCGTTCTCGTTAACGGGTTCATCGGACTTAAGTACGATTTGTGGGTCGGTTTAGGAATCAAGATCAGAGTTACATTGAGCAAAGTCAATTACTTTATCACTAGAAACAGTTAAAATGTAGTCAAAACCATACATGGTCAGGAGTTTGGCGATTTTTTCCCCTAATCCGAGATAATGAATCTATCAGAGGCAGCCCCTACCCTACCCCCCGCATTTTCAGCCTTCAAAATGTCATTCTTCTCTTTCTCTTCTGGTTGTGGCAATTTCTCTGGTGAAATCTCTATCTTTGGCTGAACTGGCTTTAAACTCTGAACGGCTGCCTCAGCTGAAGCGGTCTGAATCTGATCCAGTGTCTTCTTAGATGACTTGCTCCAAACTATACTCCATCTATCTTTCTTTGAATAAGAATCTATTTGATTGATTAACTCGGCCTTAATCATATTCTTAGAACCTTTTTCAGGTTCTTTCAAATATTCCTTCGAGATTGTTATATTTCCTTCTTTGAAATTCTTCTTGAGTCATCCTTATAGATGAAACAACCCTCTATTGTGTGTCCCAATCCCAACATCCTGTGGTAGGTACAAAAATTTGGACACTCCTTCTTGTCAACTTCCTCAGGTTTGCTTGGATCTAATAATTTGAACTCAGGCTTCTTCATTAGACTTCTGATTAGACTTCTGAACATTTTGGGAGGAACAACTTCATCTTTGAAGGAATATACTACTTTCTTTCATTCCGACAGGGCCAGACCCCTCTTATTCTTTGTTCGGTATGATCCCTCCTAGTGCAACTGCTGGCTAGGCTGGCCATACTGCTGTATCTGTTGCTGTTGGATATACTGTAATGTTGGCTGTGAATTTCAATGAGAATACTCCACTTGAAACTTCATTGGTTGCCTTCTTTTGTCCACTATCGCCACTATTCCAGATTTCTTCGTGAATACTCCGGTTGCTCTGGTCTTTTTTGACTTTCCTTAGGAATCCATATGCTTGACTTCTTCCTGTGGATTGCTAGCTTTACTGAGTAGCTTCTCGAAGGAATTGATGGTGAGTCCCTAAAGCATGAAAGTTATTTTCCCATGGATGCTTGTTAGTAGAATCTCAATTGCGTGATGTTCCTATAGCTGAGGCTCACATTTCATGCTAAGGTTTCTCCACCTTAGGTACCTGTACCTTTTTCTTTTACGGTGATGTCTTAAGACGGGGTGTCTCAAAGATGCATCAACAAGTTGGAGAGAGGCATGCTCCCCTTGGTGCAGACCAGATACAATATCGGGTAACTTCTTCATCTATTTCCTTCAAAACATTAGAAACATCTTTATGACTGGTAACTGGTAGAATTCCCGGACCAAGACGTGATATAATCGGTCGACAGCTTGCAGGCTTTGGAGCAGCGATGGTAGAATCAGTGGTGATGATGGCAGTACCAACTTTGCTTGCCAAGCAAAACCTGACGAGAATGCTAGCATGTAAAGTTTCATTTGATTTTTGAGATTTTCTGACAGATTTAACATCTCTTAGAATTTCTTTCTTCATGTGAAGGGATACTACACATCCCACTTGTTTAAGTAATTTACTGACTGAACAACCGTCTTTGGTAGACAGTCTCTGGAATATTATACTGACTCGGGTGAAAAGAGTGGGCTTCATCCTCTCCCCACCATGTCCATGAGGTGATGGTAAAGTAGCAGCAATTTTCTAGATACTTTCGTAGCCATTGGGTTCCATTAAGGAATGGAACTTACTCCCTCGCATAAGCGGATAGGTCTCCAGCAATCCTAGTTCCTCCTAATTAGGAATTTCATCAATCGATACCTCTTCAAAAATTTAGGCTTTAGCAGCCTTCCGAATCATTCGGCTGCAGTTTCTTCTTTGTGACAAAGTTAATGGCATAGTTCTTGAACTTGATCCAATTTCAAATACTGATGGCAAAACAACAAATCCTTCAATTTTATCTTCAATAATCATGACATCTTGTCCTTTAGTGGAAACAAGAACAACATACTTGGCAGGTGTCATGGTGGCAGTAGTTTATACCTTCCTGTAAGAAGGAAAATACTAGGGACAGTTTTGGTTGAACTCAGCAGTCGACTCCTGAGCTTTCGTAGCAGCAACATTCATTATGACAAAGGGAGTCTTTCCAAGCACAACTTCAAGTTCATCAAATCTGGCTCCAAACTTGATAGTAAGAGCCACATTGCTGGCATTGCGACGCGTTGGCATATTGCAAGAGAAAGTGAGCATAGGGAACGCCATTGCAGCAACTTCAAAAAGAAAGCTCTGGGGTTAGCTATTTGGCCAATACTTTGTAATTCTAGTGCGAACACTAAAAATTAACAAATGCCGATCTGTAAACTGGGTTGTCTTTATTTAACATTGACTTGTGAGGATTTTAAAAGGTTAGTGAAATAATTTTGAAGTAGGGGCATTTTAATTAATTAAGAAAAATTAAAGAGGAAGAAAAAAATCAAACATCTCTTAGAATTTCTTTCTTCATGTGAAGGGATGCTACACATCCCAATTGTTTAAGTAATTTACTGACTGAACAACCCTCTTTGGTAGACAGTCTCTGGAATATTGTACTGACTCGGATGAAAAGAGTGGGCTTCATCCTCTCCCCACCATGTCCATGAGGTGATGGTAAAGTAGCAGCAATTTTCTAGATCTTTGGTAGACAGTCTCTGGAATATTATACTGACTCGGGTGAAAAGAGTGGGCTTCATCCTCTCCCCACCATGTCCATGAGGTGATGGTAAAGTAGCAGCAATTTTCTAGATACTTTCGTAGCCATTGGGTTCCATTAAGGGATGGAACTTACTCCCTCGCATAAGTGGATAGGTCTCCAGCAATCCTAGTTCCTCCTAATTAGGAATTTCATCAATCGATACCTCTTCAAAAATTTAGGCTTTAGCAGCCTTCCGAATCATTCGGCTGCAGTTTCTTCTTTGTGACAAAGTTAATTGCATAGTTCTTGAACTTGATCCAATTTCAAATACTGATGGCAAAACAACAAATCCTTCAATTATATCTTCAATAATCATGACATCTTATCCTTTAGTGGAAACAAGAACAACATACTTGGCAGGTGTCATGGTGGCAGTAGTTTATACCTTCTTGTAAGAAGGAAAATACTAGGGACAGTTTTGGTTGAACTCAACAGTCGACTCCTAAGCTTTCGGAAGGAAAATACTAGGGACAGTTTTGGTTGAACTCAGCAGTCGACTCCTGAGCTTTCGTAGCAGCAACATTCATTATGACAAAGGGAGTCTTTCCGAGCACAACTTCAAGTTCATCAAATCTGGCTCCAAACTTGATAGTAAGAGCCACATTGCTGGCATTGCGACGCGTTGGCATATTGCAAGAGAAAGTGAGCATAGGGAACGCCATTGCAGCAACTTCAAAAAGAAAGCTCTGGGGAGAAAGCTCTGAGCTCTGGGGTTAGCTATTTGGCCAATACTTTGTAATTCTAGTGCGAACACTAAAAATTAACAAATGCCGATCTGTAAACTGGGTTGTCTTTATTTAACATTGACTTGTGAGGATTTTAAAAGGTTAGTGAAATAATTTTGAAGTAGGGGAATTTTAATTAATTAAGAAAAATTAAAGAGGAAGAAAAAATTCAACAATTCAATTTAATTTGCAAAGTAGCAAACCAAATCCGAATAAGACAAAAAAGAAAGTAAAGTTTTAGGACCCAGTGCGGGACCAACTTCACAATGCAATCAGATTAGGGGACGAGCAAAATCTCGATAAAAATGAGGGGATATCATCTTCAAGAATTTCAAAAGATAGGACTTTTCAAAGAGATCGGACAAAGAGGTGTGAAAGGGGAATGACTCAAATTCGGAACATTTTATTTTTGGAATCCAAAAGAAGAAGAACTAGGGGATGTCACAGATCTTGAGGAGAACCTAATTCACTCCCCATTCTATCCTATGGTTTGGCTTCAATTTAAAGGAGAAATTATTTAAATATTTCATTCTGCTGATTTTATTAATTAGGTCTTACATTCGTGCAAAATGATCACACAAATAGCCTGTAAGATATAAGTATTTAGATCGTGACGGATGACAACCTCAGAATCCTAAAACAAGTTAGGTCTTATATTGTATAGTACAGCCATACAAAGGCCTAAGTTGTACAGAGGCCTAAAGATAAGTTGAGGATTTATGTCATGCAAGGCGGACAACCTCAAAATCTTATGGCTCAGTTATTTAATTCTAAGGAATGGTTTAGCTGGTGTAGACATGTTTTGCTATTGAAGATGGTCGTGCTGCCCACAATGCTAGCTCCAAGCTCCTCATCGTAGCAAGTTTAAGTTTTAATGTGTCAAGTCATGATGTCAAATCAAATATTTCCTAAGGTTATGGTTATTTAAATATCATGGGGAATGTTAAAGTTGATTAGAGCGACACTCGTTAGGATCCCACGGTTCCCTAAATCCGGTACACTATTTTATTTTGAATTTACTTACCTTAAATGAGTTATGAAACCAATTTAAACCAAAGAGGTCTCGTTAGCAACCGTGGGTTATTTCCTCTGAGCGATTCCTGTAAATTCAAAAGGACATTTTAAATTTTATGAAATTTCAAAGTAATTTATGACTACCTTTGAAACAGTTAAATTTTTTTTAAAAAATATTGATTAATTTTTGAAAATATTGTTTTGATTTTGCAAGGGAAGTAAGGTACACACCAAAGCAGATATGATATTTGGTTGAAAGTAAAATTACAAAAATTAAAACACACTATAAAAGCGTACATGTCATCTTCCCGGCATTCCCGCTGAAAGATTAGCTTGTGCAAAATGTATGTTGAATTTAAATATATAGCAGGAGTAGATGAAGGTGTATCTAACAGACTCTAAACTATGACTTATTCAGTCTCAAAAGATCTTAATGGATGATTTTAGAACAAAATATAGCAAGTTCAATTATTCTTTAAAAATATCCAAGAGACTATGAAGTGTTTGGGGATTGACCCTGAACTGCTTTAAAGATCCCTTGAAACATTTGAGATCATTTTGAACATATCATATTGTTTTACTAAACATCACATGTCAAATTAAAATTACCCCATTACTAGGTAAAATTTGATATTTTAATCGTCCCGAGGACAGGGTACCCAATTAATCAGTTGTTATTTCACTTAAAAGTTATGTAGGTGAATGCCCCTAAGGCATGCTTCAGTCATTAAAGACCTTTGTACCCATCATAATGCTGGGCTTGTAGTGGTAATCATCAATCACATTGTCCTCTAAATCCCATCAAATGAATTAAATATCAAGCCTAGATCACTACCAATCCCTTTAATAAATCTATTGGGAGAAAGATTAGCAAATGATTAGAATTTTAATTTAGGTTATATGTATTATAATTAAAAGAAGTCAGATCATCATTAATTATGGACTTAATCAAAAGTGAAACATCATCTCCTTAGCTCAAGCCCATCACATCGAAATCGTGAAACATCATCTCCTTAGCTCAAGCCCATCACATGGAAATCATTTGACTTTGATTAAGCTCCAAATTCCGATAATTTAGAAAATTTATAATTTTATCCTTTTCATGGAAAGGTGGCATGTTGGTTTCTACCTTTTACCTAATATGTTTCAATCATCCAAACATGACAATTAAGATCATTTATTACCAATTTACCATAGAGTAATTAAAACATAAAAGGAGAAAAATGTAGTTTTTCAATTTATATATAATTTAAATATTTGTTTTTAACTTAGAAAATAGGACTTTATTTATTACTTAAATTATTTAAGTAAAGCTCTTGGTTTATGAGAAAAGTATTAGAGGTTCCCTTACACCAGAGAAAACACTTAGGCAAAATACCATGATTTCCTAAATAAAGTTTTAATTTACTTTTATGATTATTCATTGATTTTTAGTGATGTATTTAAATTGAAAATATGTTTTAATTACCGAAAATTATTTTTTTTACATTTTTATTAAACCTCTCTCAGTCCAGAGAACTCAGAGAAATAAATTTTATATTTTTATGATTTTTTTAATTTATTTGTTATAATTATTTATATGAGAAAATTAGGGAACATGCCCTTTAGAAATTTATTTTTAACTTATAAAAATTGAGAAAATTTTGTAATGAGTCCCAAGTGATCAGTAATGAGCCATAAGTGATCAGGAAACCATTAGGAACATATTCAAATATTTTTGTATTTTTAGAATTTTTAATTTAGAATAAAGCTAAAAAATAAAGTATTTTATCAAAAACGATTTACATTTTTCCTAAGTGCCCCTGATTACAAGGAACTCAAAAAACCACTTTTCATAATTTTCCTAAGTATATTTAATTTAATATAATTATTTTTGTACAAAAATACAATCTTCATTATAAAATCAAATTTAGTGTTCAAACTTAGTCAAATAATTTTCAAAGTTTTACAGTGAATTAACATGATTTTTACTTACAATGTGGAATTGATTTAATTAATTTTTGATTAATTTTAAATTTAATTAAATTAATACAAAACTGAAAATAATAATTAATTATAAAAATCTATAAAATTATTCAAGGCATCATGATTTTTTTTCTAGACTTCTCTGACCACAGGAAACCTACTAAAATTTATCTCATACATTTTCAAGTGATATTTTAATTTATATAAGTAAATTAAGCCAAAATAGTCATCTTAGCTTGAAAATTAGTGTTAGAGACACAAGGATGTCCTCTAACTTTGAAAAAAATTAGAGAACATAGCCTCTATCATGAGAAACAAACCATCAAATTTTCAAGCTATGTTAAACAATGCTTAGCCATAAAGAATTGGTATACTGCAGAGAGTATTTAATTAATTAAAAATTAAAGAGTCAACAAATAATTTTTATTTTTCATCCACATTTTTTTCTCTGTTCACTGAGCAAGAGGGTCTTTTTAGTTTATTTTTATGATCTTTCTACACAAAGTTATGATTTTTTAAAGTTCTTAACTTTAAATAAATCAAGAAAATCCATATTTTTCTACTTAAATACGCGACACCACGCAATCATAGGCAGCTTCGAAGTCTCCTTACGGCACTCAATTATTAAACGCCACCAGCCACATAGCTGCCTCGTCAGCCCGCCTTTTCTTTCTATCTGCTCGTGCAGCTCATCACGACCGTCCATTGATTAAACGTGCGATCGGATGACATCCGTTCATCATCCCCAACTGACCCAACCCGTGAGACGTTCACACTAAAACTTTAAGATCATTAGCTAGACTCAACCAAATCACCTCGGGTATGTTTCTACAATTCCATCTACTCGAGCGAACATATCTATATGACTTATATTGTATGAAATACAGTAAATACAAATGAAGAATTTAAATAGGTTAGGGTTAGGGATAGAGCATTATACCTTTGTCTGAGAGGGCAGGCCTCAATCAGATGGTTGTAACAGCTTTGATTGGGTCCAACAAACTTTTAGATGAAGTCCCGAGCTGTAGTGAATTGTCTAGGTATAACTTTGGCAGCATTATTTTAGTTAAGGAGTTGTCTGCATTTTATTTACACACACACACAGATATATATATATATATATATGGAAAAAGGATGACAATTTCTATTAAAATCAAAAAAAAAAATTACAATTCCAAGGTGTGGGGCATTGAACAGATACCCTTGAAGCAAACTGGTTGGCATAGCTGGAGAAGTACACAGGGGGAGTCAATCCCCTTCATTGTGGCTTGGTTCTTGTGGATGAGTAGGAACATCAACAAACATGATGATAAGAGTATCCAACACAACAAGGTAACCAGAAACTGTGTTGCCTATATAAACAAAATTACCCAACTTAAGAACTTCCCTAGCTTAAATAAGGCTCAGACTAGTAGCTCTATCAATCACAACAGAATTGAGACAGTCACTTGGAACCCCCCTGATACTCTAACCATGAAAATAAACACAGATGGTAGCTTCTCTAAATGGGGTGCTGGGGTGGGAGGGGTTTTCAGAAATTCTTCCAGTAATTGTCTACTTTTCTTCCATGCTCCCATTGTGGCAATTGATGCTCTTGAAGCTGAGCTTATTTCTATCTACTGGGCCCTTACTTTTGCAAAAAAGGCAACTTCGTAGAAAGTTTGGATTGAGGTTGACTCGTTACAGATTATCTCTTTACTGAGCTCTGATAAGCCATCCTCATGCCACCATATGCATTGGAAGAAAAAAAATGGCAATCTCTACAAAAGTCTTACAATCCATATATCCTTTATTTACACAAAAGGTAACCAACCAGCCAACTGGATTGCCAGACAACGAATCTTTGCCAACTCTATTTCTGTTGATACAACACCTCCTACCCCCCTTGCCCTCCTACTTCATGGTGACAAGCTGAAGATCCCCCACCTCAGAGTCAAATCAAGGCCACTTAAAAAGATTTAGTGCTTTTTTGTTTTCTACTTTTGTTTTTTTTCTTTTATTTGCAACTTTTTTTGGAAACTTTTGAGGATTGGGCTCCCTCCCTTTGTTTGGGAACCCCTCCTTTAGTAACCTTGTAACATTTTTGATATTCAACATGTAGGGAGCCATATAATGCTCCTTTTATAAGAAAAAAAAAAAGAATCTCTAAAGGACTACTTTTGTACTATGACAGGTAGAATCCTAGGACCTAACTGGGATTTGACCAATATTCTATTCTTAAGTGGCTCAAAAGTGGTAACGAGAACTGAAATAATGTCAAGCCGAGGTCCTAAACAGAGTTTAGAAGATACACAAGGCATATATGTCTTTCGAAATTTTTGAAATCTCTGTGGGCGTCTCAAGATTTTAGCTTTTTCTTTTGATGTGATTATAGATCTCGTCCTTTTTACTAATTTAGCCACACTTCAATGTTTTTCCCATGCTAGCGTTTTGAATACAAATCGGACTCGAGATAGGGGGGATGCACTCTCTCTCATCCTACTTTGTACATGAAGGAGGGGCAAAGCTACGGCAGTTTTGTAGGGGATTTCTTTAACAAGAGCAGTAGAAAGTGGGTGAAATCTAATCTCTTGAAGAAGGGAGTGGTTTCAAACACTTCCACCTCTTCTAACTGGAGAGATCTGTCATTAGAGGTAATCTTTGCAGCTTCAGCTTTAGTTGCCTTATGCAGTCTTCTCGATCTATTCCTTATTTATGACCGTGTTGGAGGTATGGATCATGAACTAGATCTAACCTCAGACATAGACGGAGCAACAAAAAATTTAGGCTCTAGTTCTCAAACTACTCACTTTCCCTTGTCAGGAACGGCAGGAGGCACAACAGTTGTGAGTCCAACAGTGGATGGGGTAACTGGCCCAACAAATGATAGAACTATTTGTTGAATAGGCACAGGAGCCTTAGCATACTTCATCCTCTTGATGAGAGGGAAACCATGCTGAGAACTTAGACAACAAAAGTCTACTACCAAACTTGATCATGGATCCCTAACTGAGTATAGCCTCGTCACAGGATAACTTGTTTGCAAAGCTTAACAACAACTTCAGAGTCGACATTGTCACTGTCAATTGAAGTTTGGAACGTCAGAAAATACCTAATATTTTGCTAAAAGTGGTAAGGAATGTCTATTTATTGGCTAGAATTTATAAATAAAGTTAATTAAAGTGTATTTCGAATTGTAATTAGTATATAAAAATGAACAAAAAAAATAAGTACGAAAAAAATTGGGTTTAATCTGGCTAAAATCAGATTAACCCTAAAGTGATGAGATGCAGTGTAATATTCGGACCCAATCCAAAATCGAAGATATGAAATATTGTTTTGGTGAATATGATTCACCACCAGACCTATCGGGGGTCTGACCCGGGACTGGCAAAAATTGCATCTGGAAGGACCCCTCAGACCCTTCAATTTCAAAATATCATCAGTGGGAATCAATTTTAAGAAAAGTCTCCATATGAAAAAAGACATGGATGGGGTGAGGAATTTATTCCAGGTTGTATGGCCCCAATGTACCACCAGTTGGGGAGGTTGAGAAGGGATTGAGTTCTTTTTCATAGCTATTTTGTCTTTAACTCCAGGCCTTACATACACTTTGTGAATATTAGATAGTTGACAAGGGCTGCAGAAAGGAAGAATGGGAGTAAGATTCCACTTGCCATGAACCCAGATGTCCTTCACAAGCAATGGAGCAACTGGGACATTCTGATCCTGAAGAAGGCAGCCTTCTAAAGACTAATTATCACACCAGATGTTTACCAAGCCCTCACCAATCTCCTAGACATACAATTGATCAACATCCTTCCTAACCTTTAACATCCTTTTCCAAATGGGGGAATCCTCTAAACCCACAGAGAGTTGGGTGGGGTGTTGATGCTTGCAATATTTTCCCTAGAGGAATTCAGCCCAAAGGGAGGACTGAGATCTAAATTTGAACCAGAGTCTGCAGAAATTAGTGTGCATAATTTTGGAGAAATACTTGAAGCCTAACCCACCCTCCTTAAAGGGTATACACACCTTAGCCCAAGAAGTCCAGTGTTTTTGCTTCATATGGCTAGCCCATAGGAATCTATTGAAGATCCCTTCTAACATTCTCTGAGAAGACCTTTCTAGAACGTTCATTTGCAGTAGATAGGATGGAATAGCAGATAGAACACTTTTGAGGAGTGTGATCCTACACCAATTATACAAAAATGAATTCTCCCATGCTTGCAATTTCCTTTGGACCTTATCAATTATGTGATCAAATTGGATGTTCTTTGCTCTTCCTTTGATAAGAAATGCCCCCAGATATTTCATAGGAAGGTGGCTGTTTTTGAACCCAGTGAAATCAGTAACCCAGGACTTTAAGTCATTTTTGCATTGCTTACTAAAAATGGAGATGCACTTCTTTTTATTTAATTTCATTCCGGAAACCTCCTGAAAGGTCTCCAGATTCTGGATGAATAATTTAACAGCAGCTATGGAAGCTTTTGAAAAGATAATGATGTCATCAGCAAAGGCCAAGTGATTAATTAAGGTGGAAGATCTGTGACTATAAAGACAATGGGGTTTCCTGGATGCCAACTCATTCAAACATCTGGATAAGTAGTCACAAGCTAAGATAAAAATAATAGGGGAAAGGGGGTCACCTTGTTTTATACCTCTAGAAGCACTGAAAAACCCATGAGAGGATCCATTGATAAAGATAGAATGGAAGTTATTGGTCAGCCATCTGTTATTTAGAGAGACAAAGGAGGGGGAGAAACCTCTAGCAATAAGAACCTGTTCAATGAACTTCCAGCTGATAGTGTCATAAGCCTTTTTGATATCCAAGTTAAAATTAAGTTGCCTCCTCTAGTGATTCTGTCCAAGCCCAGTACCAATTCTTGGGCCAAAAGAACATTATCAGCAATACTTCTATCCCTGATGAATGCTGACTGATTCCTGCATATGAGCTTATTTAAGTGAGGTTGTAATCTTTGAACCAAAACCTTACTGATTATCTTGGAAATGACAGAAGTGAGACTAATGGGTCTAAAATCTTCCCACTTGCAAGGAGATTTATCCTTGGGAACCAGTGTAATGGTAGAAGAGGAAAAGTATTTAGGTAGGTTAGCCCCCCAGAAGAAATGTTAGATATTAGCAATAACCTCACCCTTTAGAATAAGCCAGGCCTTTTTGTAGAAATCAGCAGTGAAACCATCAGGACCACCAACCTTTGTGCTGTCAATGGAGTTTAGAGCTTCCCAAATTTCCTTTTCACCAGGAATGTTAGTGAGAGATAGACTTTTTTGTGAATTCCCTTTCCTTATCAAACAGTGTATCTTATATATGTCTATATATATATATATAAGTTTATAATTATATGAAATCAAATCAAACCCATATTTTTCATAGTTCAAATGAAAGAGTACTATACCTCAAACTCTTTATCTATCCCGAAAGATAAACACATGACTTGAGGGTGAGGCTCAATCAAATAAACTACGAAATATATTACCTACTTTTGGTCTGTGAAAACCATTTTATTTGCCGACAAGTTTCTCTATTTAATACAAAGAACTAAATAGGGTTTATATTAAGCTGGGTTTGGAAAAATTTCTTATAAAGGCAAGCCTCTATAGTTAGTTACATCTTAAATGACAGAAGTCACTCAAGGAAATGCTTGATAAAAATTTGGGAATATTATCTTCAAAGCGGTCAAAAGGATAGGTCTTTTCAATGAGATCGACAAAGAGGTGTGAAAAGGGAATGACTCAAATTTGGAACTTTTTATTGTAGAATCTAAAGAAGGAAGAACTACAGGATGTCATAGATTCAATCATAGATTCAGAGGAGAACCTCAGTGACTTCCCAAACTATCTTACTGTTTGGCTTAAATTTTGAGTAGGAAAGTTTAAATGTTTCATCTTGTAAATTTTATTAACTAGGGCTTACATTCATATGAAATAATCACACAAACAACCTGGAAGGTGTGAGGATTTAGGTTGTAATGAACGACAACCTCAGAATCATATGACGAGTTAGGGCTTATAATGTACAATACAGTTATACAAAGGCATAAAGAAAATTTGAGGATTTTTGTAGCTTAAGAAAACCACCTCGAAGTCTTATGGCTTGGTTATTTAATTATATGGAAAGATATGTTGTGCTTGCTGTTGAAGATGGGCGTGCTACCCATAATGCTCCCTCCAAGCTCCTCATCCTGACGAGTTCAAGTTTTCTAATGTGTCAAGTTATAATGTTAAATTAAATTATTATGGTTATAGCTCTTTAAATTTTATGGGGCATGTTAAAGTTGATTAGAGCAACACCGGTTAAGATCCTACAGTTTCCTCGTTTGTTCATTTAGAACATTATTTTCTATTAGATTCTCTTAGTCAAAATGAATTTACTAAAATCAACTTAATAAATCTCATACTTTCATTTAGACTGTGGGAAATCTCGTTAGCGACTGTAGGTTACCTCCTCCGAGTGATCCCCAATCACCTGATAGAGACATCTTAATTTAGTTGCAATTGTTGTTTTGTGATGTTTGTGATTAGTTGTTTTATATTTTGAATGTTGTGGCAGTAAATTATTTTTATCTTTTTTATTTTAGTTTTTGTTTTGGTTTCATGGCTATTCTAGCAGTTTTAGTTTTCATGCAAGGTGACATCATTATTTAACATGCAAGCTCGAGACAAGATGTACATAAAGGTATAAGTAATAATTTAAAAGAGTACCTGTCGATTCTTTTCATTCCACCACATGAAAGGTCGTAGTTGCAGGAAATGCATTTAATTTGTAGGAAATTTAAATTATAATAGTAGATGAAGGTTTAGCTACCAAACCCTAAGTTATTATTTTATTAAATCTCAAAAGATCGTAATAGATGATTTTAGAACAAAAATATGACAAGTCTAATTTTCCCTTCAGAATGTCCAATAGATTTCAAAGCGCTCAAGACATGCCCTTAGATCATTTTAAATATCTCTTAAAATATTCCGAGTTCATTTTGGACTTATCATATTGTTCCATTAATCATCTGAGGTCGAAGTGTGACTTCCCCATTGCTCAGTGAAACCTGACAATTTAATTATCCCGATGAAAGGGTACTCGGTTAATCAATTGATGTTTCATTTATAGGTAATGTGAGTGGGTGTCCCTAAGGCAAGTTTAAGTCATTTAAAGCTTATAGTGCCTGTGATTAAGGTCAAGGTTGTAGTGTTTAAAGATGTTAATCACCAATCATATCATCTTCTAAATGCAATTAATTGAGTTTAAATATCGAGCGTATGTCACTACTAAGCCCTTAACAATCATAATAGGTGAAATGGTGATTATCAAGATTTTGATTTAAGTGACATATATTCTTATCAAATGATCAAAACATCCTCAACTTTGGGCTTAAGAAAAGTAAACTGACATCTTTCCAACTTAAGCCTATCTTTTTAAGAATCGTCTGATCTTATTTGACTTCCAAGTCATGAAGATTAGGAGAATTATGATTTTGCTAATATTGTGCAAGGGTGGTGAGTGAGTTTCTACCTTTTAACCACATTATACTTCAATCATCCAAACATGTTTATTAAGATCAAAATTACCCATTTTTCCCTTGGTTAATCCGAAATTTTGATTAAGGCACCAAAGTCTAAAATGATCACTTTTCCCTTAGGGCACTTTCTAAAATGACTTAGACCTCATAACTCATTAACACCTCATAACTCATTAACCACAACTTAAATGATTTTGAGGGTTTAGAGTGTCATATCCATGAGGTAATTATAATGTTTGAGGAGAACATGTGGATCTCTTTTAATTTACTTTAATTATTTTTTTAAACCACGAAGATAGGATTCTTTTGTAATTGATTTATTTGGCTTTTCAAAATAGAGCTTTCCAAAATAGAGTTTTTATTTATGTGAAAATTATTAGAGGTTTCCCTACGCCAGAGAAATATTTATACAAAATTTCTTGATTTTTTGAATTAAATTTTTATAATTATTTTAATGGGAAAGATAAGGAAAATCCACTTTTAAGGCTTTAAAATTTATTTTTAACTTAGGAAAATTAGGAAAAATATATTAATGAGTCCCAAGTGATCAAAGAACAATTAGGCACATTTTAGAATATTTTGATATTTGTGGGATTTTTTTAATTATTTTTAATAGTTTTAAAGTTCAAAATAAGGCTAAAAAAATAAGTAATATGAAAAAAATAATTTTTATAATTTTTATTTTTTCTAAGTGCCTCTGATCACTTTTCATAATTTTCCCAACTATATTTAATTTAATATAATTATTTTCATACCAAAATACAAGGTTCCTTAGAAAATCAACTTTAATACTTGAACTTAAGCAAATAATTTTCAAATTTTTACGGTGGATAAACATGATTTTTATGAACAATGTGGGATTGATTTTTCCAAATTTTTGTTAGTATATAATTTACAAAATTTAGTACAAGATATTTACATTTAATTAAATATAGAAATTTACAAGATAATTCAAGGCATCATAATATTTTCCTAGACTCCTCTAACTATAGAAAACTTACAAAAACTATTCCCACAATTTTTTAAATGATTTTTTATTTTGTATAATTAAAATAGCCCAAATGGTGACCTTAGCTTGAAAATTAGGGCTAGAAGCATGGAAATGTCCTCTGACCTTAGGAAAATAAGAAAATATAGCCTTTGACATGAGGAACAAACCCTTAAAACTTCAAGCCATAGTACATTGTTTAGTTCTGGAGAATTGAAATACCACAGAGGATATTTAATTCATTAAAAATTAGTGAATAAGAAATTAATTTTTATCTTTTGTACACATTATTGTCCTCTATTCACTAAGCAAGAGGGCATTTTTTTTTTATTTTTATGATTTTACTAGAGAAAGATATGGATTTTTGAAGTTTAGGCATTTAAAATAATTCAAAAAATCCGTATTTTTCTACCTTTCCTATGCGACGCCACCTCAGCCTACGGCGGCTGCTATTTGATGTTACCATCCACCTCAGCTACCACACGGCTTGTGATTCAAGTACCAAGAGTTTGTCCGGCTCGATCTCCTCCATCCATTGGATACACGCGTGATTGGACAACTCTCTGTTATCGTCCTAAAACCTTAAGATATTTGTCTAGACTCAACAAAATTACATGGGGTTTATTTTTAAACCTTCATCAACTCAAGATGAACCTATCCATATGGTATAAAAGATATAAAATATTGTAAATATGTATAATGAATCAAAATAAGCATGGGCTATAGTTAGAGCTCAATACCTTTGTCTGAGAGGGGAAGCCTCAATCAAGTGATTGTGGTAGCTTCAATTGAACCAAACAAACTTCTGCATGAAGGCTCAAGCCTTACTGAATTGTCTAAGTATGATTACAGTGAAACTCGATTTCAGGTGTTGGTCTAGAGCTATGGTAGAGGCTATTTCAGAGGGGGCTTTTATGGGGAATCAACTTCTTTCACTGTGTGGATGGTGTGTACACAATTAATTGATGTTTGGTGAACTTTGGTGAAGTGGAGAGATCTGTCCTAGTTTTAGAAAAAATTTCAGTGGAAAAATTAGCTCTAAGTGGTGGCTATCAGTGGGTGAGAACAAGGGGATTGCACTTCGGATGGTTTGGGGATGCTCTGATAGGATTTTGGTAGAGTTTCCTTAAGGTTCCAAGCACACCTCTTCTTTAGCCATGGAGGGGCTGAAAAAATAGAGGAGCTTCAAGTGGAGCTCAAGGTCAATGGATGTGTGGAAAATGGTGCTTAGATGGAGGGCTTAGGAGCTCTAAAGAGCCATTGGGATGAGCTAGCCTCTAGGGTTGAAATTGGGTTTTATTTAGGAGTGGTGGCTCTTGGTTTTGGCATATTCCAGCCACTAGGTTAGCTGGCATGGCCAGGGGTTGTGGCCAGGTGGTCAGGTGAGCTAGGGGGAGGGTTAATTATGGTTAACTCCTAAGGGTAAGTGATAATGGCTAAGATATTTAAGTTTAACCCAAATATGGTGTGAAATCCCATAAATTAAGGAACCATTGGTCCATAGATTACCTTGGCTAGTTTAGATGGGTTTAACAGGGTCCATAGGGTGTACATGGTTGCGGTGGTCTCATTAATTTGGTGGCTTAAGTATGGCTAAGTCAATTTTGGTGTATGGGTTAAATTTGGGTCAAAATGGATAAAAGTTGGGTTTGGGTTAGAATATCCATGACATTGAGCTCAAGTTATTAATTAAAATTGTGTATATGATTGTCAATAAGGTTTTTGGTGAAGGATTGATGTAATTTTGAGTTCAATCGGAAGCACAATTTTAAGGATTTTGGGATTTTGGTCAATTTGGGCATGTTGGACTAGACTTTGGTTTAAGTTGAGCTAGGCATTAAATTTGGTTCCATTGAAGGGTTCAAATGATCAAGGAAGATGTTATTAAAATTTTTTATGAAGAAATGGAGTGGAAATTTTGGGGTTAAGGCTTTCATTTTGGTAGAATTTGGGGCAAATTTGTGGATTTTGGACTTGGGTTGAAATTAAGTGAAATTGAGGATTCACTAAGGCCCATTGAAGGTTCAAATTGGTGTGTATGATTTTTATTAAAATTTTAAGATCCAAATTGGGGCAAATTGAGTAGGCTATGAGGTTCAATTTAGTGGGACTAAGTCATACAACTAAATTTGGGGGTTTTGATTGGGATCAAAATTGAGCTCAAAGAATGGGACAATTAGGCTTGGATTTGATTTTTATTGATCAAATGAAATATTAATTTGCATTTAGGAATGCAATTGAGGGGAATTGGGGCCAAATTGATGGACATTTTAGGTGAATTTGAGGAAATTTGGCCTTTAAAGGTAATTTGGGGGTTTTGGTCAAAATGTTCAAATTGGCCAAATTGGGTTCTATTGAAGGGTCCAAATTGGTTTTGGAGTTATTTGAAGTGGTTTTAGATGTTTTGGGAAAGTTTGGGGTGTCAAGGGTGTTTTGGTAATTTTTGCAAATTTAAGGGGTGTTTTGGTAATCTAGCAATTTTGGGTAGTTTTGGGTAATTTGGGTATTTTGTCACAATTTAAGGTTTCAAGGGAATTTATGTAATTTGGCTGGTTTTAGGCCAAAAAGGCCAAGTTGGATACTTTGGTAGAATTAAGGTGTCATCCACAACGTATGAGCCATGGACAAATGAAATCCCCATTTGGGTCCTCCATGTACTGGTCTTAGCTAAACCCTAGCCTATTATTAGTGGGTATAGGGAACTATCTACATGAGTCTCCCAAAATATCAACTTAAAGTTTAAATAAGACTTTCTAAAAATAGAAATTTGCTTTTAAATCAATAGATTCTTTACAACTTTCACTTCACTTCCCCGGCAACGGCGCCAAAAATTTGATCCCAAAACTTCTTATATGCAACGGTATAACAATAATTCTGATTATATTTTTCACTTATATTTCCTTATTTTGTAACAAAACAAAAAAATTGATCTTAAAGAAAAATAAGAATTTAACTTTTAATTTATATATGTTGGGATATTATGCAAGTATGCATGTCGTCATCAAGTAATATAGGAACTTTTTAATTTTGACCTAAATATCGAACCCATAGGGAAGATATGCAATATGCACTTTTTGGAAAACTTTCTATTTTAAAAAATTCAATTATTTAAACTAAAAACGTTTTCACAGTAAAGAAAGTTTAAGTATTTTTGGTAATTTTAATATTTTGACAAAAATAAAATAAATATAAAAAGACAACTTGAGTTTTTGAAGAAGAAAAGCACTAAATATGAAAATATCTTTCCTCTTATCATGAATTAGTAACAAGTATAGGAATTCTGTTGTTGAAGTATGCATATTCTGTTGTGCAAAATAGAAGCAACAACATTCTTTACCGTTACTAGAGATTCTATAAAGAATATTGGCTAATTTAAAGTTTGAATAGTTCTGAAGACCGACTAGGCGGGGAAGTTACTAGATCTCACTCTAGAGTTCCCTCAATTTCCTCCACCTGAGAACTAACATCTCGTATCAAAACCTAAAATAATAAACCAAGTTTTGGGATTTAACCTGTCACTTTAAAGTCCACCAACTCTACACCTTTCAATGAATATTTTCCTATTTATTTGCACTTAACCATAAGAACTACATTCTCATTCATACAACCCCATGTGATTCTTTCCAATTGTTGAATGAGCGATACTAGCCCTGTTCTTACATGTTCTCACAACAAATTTTAACATCTGGATTGGCCAAATCAAGAAATAAATGAAGTACATGGATTTAAATCATCATAACTTCTTCCAACATTAAAGATCAATGCTCTCCACAACTTCCATCCAACACTTAATTAC
>NW_018218448.1:0-5731 GCF_001263595.1 Phalaenopsis equestris | reverse complement strand
CTAAAATAAAAAGATAAAAACTTATCTCAAGTCCTCCACCAAACTCTTGAAGTTCCTTTGAATCTCTTCTCTTTTACAACACTCTCAACATAAAACTAAAATAAAAAGGATAAATATGTGGTGCCTGAAAATCTCTCCAACTAACACTCCAATTTTAGAACTCTCAAAACTTTCCCAGGACTTTCAAGACCCCTTTCAAACTCTCAATCTTCCTTCTTTTATAAATCTCCAAAAGGTACATTAGTATCTCTTCAAAATGTGACTTGATTTGATGTATTTCCCCAAGAGATACATTCTTCCAAAATAACTTTCTTCTATGGTTGGTGTAGTCACCTATTAAGTCAATAGGTGCCACAATAGGTGCCTCAAAAATTTCTGTAAAATTTGCAAAAACCAAATTTACTCATCCAATAACTGCCACTGGCGCGTAAGCGCCGGGCTTCTGGCACTTAGGTGCAGCCTTCTGTGTTTAACTGGCATTTAAGCACGGATTCTGGCGCTTAGGCGCCAAAACACTTTTGCACATTTTTAACCTCTTTGCTCCAAATTTGATCCTTTTTCAATCCTTTAACATTTTTCACCTTTTTATCTGTACCTGGAAAAAAAACACAAAAATACCTTCCATTAAAGTGCAATATCTCAAAAATAAGTACTAAAATGTGTCTAAAAGCATTATATATTTTAGACATATCAAAATCCACTAAACTTAAAATGTTGCTTGTCCTCAAGTGACACTTCAATCTTTAAAAACAAATTTTTGATTTTTTAAAAGTAATATTTTAATTTAAAAATAGATGAGACCAAATGAGTGTCACATTTTGGATAGTTTGGATGATTAAGCCCGATACCACAAGTAATACACTTCTTCTGAAGAATAAACATATCACTTGTAGTAGACTTAATCACCTAAACTAAAGAATTTGTGACATCCATTTGGTCTACAAAATACTTTTTTTTATGAGGCCAACAAGTTTCCCTACCCAATATAAGGATTAGATAGGGTTTAGTTTACCTGGGTTCTAAGTTCCCTATAGATGCAAGCCCTATAGTTAATTACATCTTAAATGACCGAAGTCACCTCAGAAAACTCTCGATTAAGATCAGTGGTTTTGCCTTAAAGATTTCAAAGTTTAGGTTTCCAAGATTGGACACGGGAAAATCAAATGGGAGTAGTTTAAAATAGGAACTAGTATTTGCAAGAATCCAAAGGAGCGGAAAGTAGGGGATATCACAGATCCATGGAGAACCCGGGTGATATTCCAACTATCCTATTGTTTAGTTTTATTTCTTTGAAATAATGTTATTTAATGTTTGATCCTGTAATTTATTTAGAATTTAGGACTTATGTTTGCACGATATCTGATCGTGCACATAGCCTGAAAAGATAGGAGGAATTACACCGTACCGTACGGTAACCTCGAAATCCTATAGTGTTAGTAATTATTATTGTATAACTAGGGTTGTGCAAAAGCATAAAGATGATATATGAGGGTTTACACTACACTAAGCAAACCACCTCGAAATCCTATGGGTTATTAGTTAAACTAAAGAAAGTGATCGGTGTTATGAATGTGTTTTGATGTTCATAATCCATCTTGAAGTTGCTCCCCTAAATGTCCTCGCCGTGCTGCCCACGCTGTTTGCTCCATGCTCTTCGTCGTAGCAACTCTAGGTTTAATGTTAATACTATGTAATAGCTAGGTTTTCATACACTAAGGTATGGTGTGAACAAGATAATAAAGCATGCAGTATATAGGAAAAAGACAGTAGAATCTACAGTAAAATGAAGAGGACAGTATAACATGCTGGGAGAACAATTAACAAGCTAGGAGAACAGTATAACATGCTTTGAAGTAAAATAATTTAAAGTAAATAAAACCTATATATTTGGTAGGTCTGTTGCTCTTTTAAGCTAGCTATTATTCACTACAGACAGTATAACATGCTGGGAGAACAATTAACAAGCTAAGAGAACAGTATAACATGCTTTGAAGTAAAATACTTTAAAGTAAATAAAACCTATATATTTGGTAGGCCTGTTGCTCTTTTAAGCTAGCTATTATTCACTATAGAAACAGAAGAAACATTGCCTGGAAAAACTCGAGAAAATAAAAGAATAATCCACGATGGAAAACTCAAGAAAATTGATGAGTAACAATTCAAATAAAACTATAAAAACCTCAAAAAAGTCCCAGAGAAAATATCACGAGTGCTTCGTCCCAAAAATTCCAATAAAACATAGGAAAAAGTTCGAAAAGAGGGGACCGCAAGCACTCGAGTAGGGGCTAGGCTCAAATATATATATTTGTACTTGAGGGTTGTCGAAGGCTGCTCGGTCACCCAGATGTATAAAGCCCACCACTCCACTAGAAGGATGTCCTACTAAACCTAACTTAGGAGGGTACACCTTAGCCCAGAACAGGTAATCAATAGGTGAACAACCAAGTTGTAACATATATTTAAAATTTATTGTTTTGGCATGCATATAGATTTCAGGCATAAAAAGGAAAGTTGTATCAATTTTTTTATAGTGAAAATATTTTTATAAATATTGTATCTGTTCTTATCATATCTGCTCTTATCAGTTTTGAAAAGTACAATTGTCCATGAGTTGATCACGCAGTCGAACGTATGACCACCAACATCTTAAGAAGGTACGGGTCCCCCGCTAGTCTTGTGCCGGTGACTGATACTTTCATCCGACAGTTCATCAGGTCCCAAAATCGAGTCCTGGTGTTGTAGGATGAGATATCATTCTACTCTACCCCCAACGTGCCTTTTTTATCATCACTTAAGCCCGAAAATAAAATCGACCTACTTGCAACCTTGCTTGATGGTTTCACATATAGCAAAAGGCTATACATGAGCACTTATGTATCGGACATAAGCACAAAAAATTGAACCAATAAGAAAGGAAAAAAAGAATAAAAATGGGGATGAGAGAGTGGAGGAATTGATCCACCCAAAAGATTGAAAGACAAGAAGAGTGAAACAATCCTCAAAAGCGAGCCCAAAATCCTTGAATCAATCCAAAAAGGACATCATTTTCTCAAATTTTATATAATTGGATAAACCCTAGAAGGGTATCCTTTCCAAATGGCAATTTTATGAATTTCCAAACCCCTCATGATATCAATTTATATCAACTTAATGATTTCTTGAAAAAAAGTTTTAAGAAATTTTCATATGTCACAAAGCGAAAGAAAGTAACAATTAGGAAGCAACTTTCTAAATTTCCAAAAGCTATGCCAATATCAAATCCATTCAATTGCATCTTTAATCAAAAGCTTTTTTATGTTGGATAAGCCATGAAATTACTCATATGAATGTTTTCAGCCAGGAACAATAGAGAATCGGTCAAACAGGACAAAGCGAACCAACTGGGATGTCCACGGATAAAGGCAACAGACCAAAGCCACCAAGCCAAACTCACCGCAAATACAATTGACCCATGCTATCAAGCCAACCTCAAGGAAAAGACAGCAGACCAAAGCCACCAAGCTAAAATCACGGCAAAGACAACAGACCAAAGCCACCAACCTCACGGCAAAGACAAAAGACTAAAGCCACAAACCTCATGGCAAAGACATGAAACCAAAGCCACCAAGACAAACTCACGGCAAAGGAGAAAACAGGAAATAGCCAAGCAAGACAAAAGAAGCCAACCCAGCTGAAATGTTTATGGGTAGGTTCAGGAAAAAGAGAAAAGCCACCACAAAATAGACCCATGAGTAAGGGCAATAAAAGGAAAGCCTCCACACTTCAAGTTCACATTTAGGGACACCAAGAGCAGCAACTTCACCAAAATTTGCTTCACAGCAAAAAGGAAAGCTACCATAAGTAATGTCATTGCATTGTTTTTTATATACAAAACAGAGTGAATGGAAAAACTATTATACATCATTAAGATTGAACCCATTTTCATCACACAAGGCATGATAGTAAGTTAATTTAGTTGTACCAAATATTTCCACATATAGATAAATATCGAAATCGTGAATTTTTGGATGACAAAGTTTATTACCAATAACAATCTCAAGAGAAGGAGGAATTAAAATGGAGGCCCCAACTCAAACCATGCCCAACAAAATTGTCAATCCGAGCCCAAGGAATGGTCTTATGTAGTAAGGGAGTTTAGCCAACATAGAAGGAGCTCAACTAAGCTTAAGGAAGGGGCAAACCAAACCCATCATAGGGGGCAAACTGAACCCAAGGAATGGTTCAAACAGTAAGGGATTTCAGCCCACATAAAATACCCAAAAGGAGCTCAATCGAGCTCAAGGAAGGGGCGAAACGAACCCAACATAGGGGGCAAACCGAGGCCAAGGAATGGACCAAATATAAAAGGATTTCAGCCATCATTTAATCTAGAAATAAGCCAAAATCGAAGCCAACCATATGGGGAAAATAGGGGCCAAAAATTCCATTTATAATTTGATTCAAAAGAAGCTCAATCCAAACCCCATGCATTCGGAAAAAAAGGGCCAAAAATTCCATTTATAATTTGATTAAAAAGAAGCCCAAATCGAACCCAATGCATGGGTAAACCGAGCTCAGCATATGAGAAAAACAAATGAAAATATTTCTAGCATGGATCCATTTCAAAAGAGTTAAAGCCGAACCTAGCAAATGGGTCAAAACAAGGCAAAAAAAAATTCATCATAAGTTCAGTCCCCAAATGAGCCAAACCGAACCCACCAAATAGGCTAAATGCAATGCAATTCTAGTTATCATAAAGCCAACCAAGCCCATACAAGGAAGCAAACCGAGCCCCTCACAAGGGGGTTAAAAATAGAATTAAAAGACTTCAGCAAGGATCCAAAGCCAAAACCGCATCCAACAAATAGGTCAAAAATAACTAAAAAAAGACTTTCTCCTTGAAGTCTCACATTTCAAAGCATTGTGCCAACATATGCTTCAACATAAAAAAAATGAATTTCAATTGCCAACATATGCTTCAACATAAAAAAAAATGAATTTCAACCATAAAAAAAAATGAATTCCAGCATAGATTCTAGATGAGCAAGAATCAATTTAAAATTCATATCCATGACCTTTACACATCTTAAGCAAGCAAGAAGCATAAACCATCCTTTTCATTAAACAAATAATCCTCCTTTTAAAAGTAAATTGCTTAAAGAAAGAAAACCACAAATTTCCAGCATGTAGATATAGAAATTATAGGAGTGTAAGAAGAATATTTTCATGTAAGAATGAACCTAAACATTCTTTCTATGTATCTTGAGTAGAAATGAAAAGAAGGCAGTCATAACATGCTCTACTTCAAAATTTCCATGGACTATTTTATGCTAAAGTTTTGGAACAAGCTCCAATCTTTCTTCCACGTGCTTTAGAAGAGATAGGAAATATTTTTATGCCATCCAAAATATTGTAATAATAGAGGAGAGTAGGAGAATACCTCTTTTCAGCAGATTTAAAATAGAATTATAAGATAGTTTCAAGAGTTTACGAATTGGCTAACATCTTATATCACTACGAATTGGCTGGTTTTAAGGAATTGACTGGTTCTAAGGAACCACAACTCTGATCACATATACATTTTCTTCAATCACTTCTTGAGATTGATTTAAGTTTTCAACATTCTTTCTTAATGTGGCAGACCTTCCTTCTTTGAAATTTGATGTAAATCCCGTGTCGGTTGACCTGCGTAATTCTCTTATTGGTCGGTCACCTCATTTGAAATTTGGCGTAAATCCCGTGTTGGTCACCT
>NW_018218447.1:0-1677 GCF_001263595.1 Phalaenopsis equestris | reverse complement strand
AACTTCTCCTCCCGGATTTTTGAAACCATGATCTGGAATTACATTTTTATTTTCATGAAGACTATGAAGTCGAGCACTAGCTTTATAGCTAACAAATTTTTGCTCGTCATAATCTATTTTTCTATTGCTCGCTCTAGGTGCCATAGGAAATCTAAGTAAAATTTGATAAAAATATGAATAAATTACAAAATTCCAAAAATCAAAATGTAAAGCATTTTAAACTTAAATTCACTAAGTAAGAGTTCTTCACCAAAGTATTTTTTCAAAATCTCTCAAAAAATTTCCAAAACTTTCGGATCTAGGCAATGTGAGAAAAATCCTTGGTAAAAATAAAAAAATTTTAGTTTAAAATGTAGCTCCCACCTAGAGAAGATGAAATATGAAGTTCCTTTGCCTCTAAATCGCCTCAAATCCACCCAAAATCAAGTCCTAGGTGTGAAAACCGAAGGTTGAAGGTAACTCAGGGGTAAAAATGGAGGTCTGCGATGAAAATTGTGAACTTAAGGGGTTAAGGGCTTCTCTCGAGTCGAAGGCACCGTCTACGCCCATTCCAGCGTTGTCGGCGCTGAAGGCCCAAAATTCAATTTTTGATTTTTTTTCAAATTTTCAATTTACTCCAAAGTTTTTTTAGTATTTTTAAACACAAATTTTTATCTAACAATAATTCACAAATAAATATTTCACAAACAATTATTTTCACAAACAACAACAAACTAACTTTTATTTATGAAAATACACTTATTACAAACACATTTTTCAAATTAAACATTCACACCTATTAAGAAATCTAAGTATAAATCAAATTCGAAATCAAGCCACACCTCTAAACACTAACACAAAACTATACACATAGTAAAAGTTCAGAATTCTAAAGCGAAACATACCAAACCAAATCCAATCCACAAAATTACATTAAATAAATAATTATACTTAAACAAATATAGAATCCAAATTCATCAATTATTTTGCCTCTTCTTCAGTGATTCTCCTCCTTTAATATCTCCCATGGATTGGAAATGACCATATAGGTTGTAGAAGGATCGGTACGGGAATTGATCTATCAAATTTTCTTCGATCCACTATTGACCTCATTTTTTGTTGAGGTTTAGTTTTTTCCTCTTTAATAGCCTAAGTTCTAGCCATAGGATTTTCCTATTGACTATTCTTAGAAAACTAGAAAAGGCACCCTCACCACTAGAAATTCCAAACTCTTCTCTACTCAACTTGAAGTTCCACATGTTGGTCTCAACCTCTAAATACTTAGTAGGTGGGGTCACTATGGGGGAAACTCAAGATGAGTTACCCTTAGGAGTGCTGAACCTTAAGTTTGACCCTGGGTGTTGCTCTGGAGCCGAGACACTCACTACACTTATTTGCACCCAGAATCACTCACAACCCTGAACTCAAATTTCTAGCCTAGGTCCCTTGATCTTTTGGGATACTCATGTAGATGGTCCCCTAAACCTACTAGCCCTAGGGCTATGGTTTAGCTAAGATCACTACATAGAGGACCCAAAATGAGGTTTCCATTGGTCCATGCATGGCTTATTTATTGGTCCATGGCTTATTTATGGTAGTTGGCACTCCAACTTTACCAAGATACCCAACCTACCCTTTTGCTCGTGAGCACCCCAAATTACCTAAATACCCTTGAAAACCCAAACTTTGCCAAAATTC
>NW_018218446.1:4284-4511 GCF_001263595.1 Phalaenopsis equestris | reverse complement strand
AAAGAGGGCGGGAGAGTCATTGAGCAAGATCGTAGTAGAGAAAGAGAGAGAGAGAGAGAGAGAAATTGGTAGAGATCAAGATCATGGAAAAGAGATGAAGCCGAGAGAGAAAAAAGGAGGCTTAATAAGAGATGGAGATGGAGGGAGGGTGTGAGGGAGAGAGAGGGAGTGAGAAAAAAGTGGGAGAGAGATATAGAGAGAATGAGAGAGAATGAGGGTGAGAGCAA
>NW_018218446.1:1608-2871 GCF_001263595.1 Phalaenopsis equestris | reverse complement strand
TGGGAGAAAGTGGGAGATAAAGAAAGAGGAAGATAGAGTAAGAGTATAGAAAAAGAAGAAGAAAGAGGGCGGGAGAGTCATTGAGCAAGATTGTAGTAGAGAGAGAGAGAGATTGGTAGAGATCAAGATCATGGAATAGAGATGAAAGAGAGAGACAAAAAGGAGGCTTAATAAGAGATGGAGATGGAGATGGAGGTAAAGTGTGAGGGAGAGAAAGGGAGTGTGAAAAAAGTGGGAAAGAGAGAGAATGAGGGTGAGAGCAATAGAGTGGGAGAGAGCAAAAGAGAAGAGTATGAGTGTTAAAGAGAATGAAAGAGATAAAGAAACATAGAGAAGATAGTGTGAGAAAGGTGAGAGAAAGGTGGGAGAAAGGGAGATAGAGAGATAGAGGGCAAGAGAGTGAGAGAGAGGGAGGGAGGGAGAAAGAGGGAGTTCAAGAGAGAAAGAGTGAAAGGGAGAGATTGTGGGAGGAGATAGGGATAAAGGGAGAGGAGATGAGGGAGAAAGAGATAGGGATAAAAAGAGAAAGAGAAAGTAGAAAGATAAGAGTTTGAGAGAGAGAGAGAGAGTGTGTGTGAGAAAAGAGAGGAGAGTAAGAGTAGAAAGAGCGAAAGATAAATAAAAAGAGAAAGTTATTTAAAGAGAGGATGAGATAGTAAAAAAGATGGAGGGAGAGAGAGATTGTAAGGTAGTGAAGACAAGAGAGATTGAGAGAAGCAAAAAATTGAGAAAGCGAGGGAGGAGAGAGAAAGGGAGAGGGAGAGAGAGTGTTTAAGGTAGAGACAAAGAGATAGATGATGAGAGGAGAGTGTAGAGGGAGAGAGAAGATCGTGACAGAAAATTATGAGGGAGAAGTGAGAGTAAAGTAGTCTAAGCAAATGAGACAGACAAAATGAAGAAGAGAGAGAGAAATATAGAGAGAGAATGAGAGAGTGAGAGAGCAAGATAGAACCTCCAAAAAAGAGAGAGAATAAGAAATGGAGAGAGAGCAATGAAGAGAGAGAGAAAGGATAAAGGTAGAGAGAGCAGGGGAGAGATAAGTTATGAGAGAGGATGATATAGAGAGGGAGAGAGAAAGAAGAGCATGAGAGTGAGCTAGAGAAGAGAGCAGGAGCAAGAGATAAAGTAAGAGTGAGTGAAAGGGTAAAAGTGGAAGAGAGGGTGGGGGAGAGGAGAGAGAAAGAGGAGCGGATAAATTTGGTGAAGAAGGAAGAGAAATTAAGAGAGAGAATGAGATGAAAAGGGAGAGAGATAGTGAGATAA
>NW_018218446.1:0-564 GCF_001263595.1 Phalaenopsis equestris | reverse complement strand
TCTCTCACATTCTTTATCTATCTCACCCTCCCTCTCCATTATCTCACTTTCTCTCTCATCCCTCTCTCTCTCCTCAATTTTCTTCTCTCTCTTCTCCCTTAGTCGCTCTCTCCTTATCACTCTCATTCACTCTTCGACACTTCTCTATCTTTCCTTTCTCTTGATCTTTTACTTTCTTTCTCTCTATCCCTAGTCGGCTCACCATCTTGTCTCCATTTTATATTTTGCACTCCCTCCTTCTCTCTACCTCTCTCACTCTTCCTCCTGTTCTCCTTTTCTCTCTCCCTTCTCTTGCTTACTCTTCTCTCTCCTTTTTATGCTTACGCTCTCTTCGTCTCTCTTCTTCGCTCCTTCTTTTCCTCTCTCAAAAACTCTCACTCCATTTCCCAATCTTTCACCTCCACTCTCCATAACCCCTTCTCCCTCTAAATTTTGCACTCTCTACCTCTCCCCCATCCTTTCTCTCCCTTATTTTATCTCTCTCTTTCTTTATCGCCCCTTTATTTATATTTCTCTCCCTTTTTCTCGCCCTCCCTCTCTCTCCAACTCTCTAAGTCTCATTCT
>NW_018218445.1:0-351 GCF_001263595.1 Phalaenopsis equestris | reverse complement strand
AATAATATTCTTTACCCTTACTAGAGATGCTATAAAGAATATTGACTAATTTAAAGTTTTAATACTTCTGAAGACCTGCTAGGCAGGGAAGATATGAGCTCTCGCTCTAGATTTCTCTCGATTTCCTCCACCTGGGGGCTAACATTCTCGTATCAGAACCTAAAATAATAAACCAAGTTGGGGGCTTTAACTTGTCACTTTAAAGTCCTCTAACTCTACACCCATCAATGAATATTTCCCTATTTATTTGCACTCAATCATATGAACTACATTCTAATTCATACAGCCTTATGAGATTCTTTCCGATTGTTGATTTAGATAATACCAGCCAGGTTCTTACATGTTCTCACA
>NW_018218444.1:434041-435517 GCF_001263595.1 Phalaenopsis equestris | reverse complement strand
AGAAGGAAATGATTGTACCATTTATCATTGACCAGTCACCTATCAAGTCTCTCCCAGATTTTTTCCCTCTTCCAAGTAAAAGCAGGACCTTTGTATCCCAAATCAAACAATCCAGCCCAATGGATATTATCAGTGAATATATTCATCTTATTAAGGTTAGGGGCTCTACCCCCAATTTTTTCAGCAGTAGAGGCAATGCAGTTAAAATCTCCCCCCACAATCCAGGGGGAATCCATCAGCTGACTGATATCTGACAGGCAACTCCACAGCTCCTTTCTATCTTCCTTGCTATAACCTGCATAAATGAAGGTAGCAAATCCCACATGGCCACCAAAGTTAAACTTAAAATGTACGAATTGTTGATGATTGACAATGATATTCCATCTGATTTCTTTTCTACAAAAAATCCAGATTTTATTATTGATATTAGCATAGTTACTGAATCCAGGTAATTTCTTGGTAAACTTTTGATGGTTTTTGTGAACCATAGGCTCTAGGATCACAATGCACCAAGGTTTATATTTATGGGTTAACTGTAAGACTCTTTTAAGGGAGAGGGGATTGGCAATTCCCCTAATGTTCCAACAAAGGATATTAATCATTTGTTTATTGGATTGGTAATGAGGGTTGTGATCTTGACCTGGTTCTCCCTCTATGTAGATGGGGAGAACCAATTTTGAGATTTATTTTATTCTCACCCTGTTTAGATCCTCCCAGCTGTAATTTCTAAACTTCATTTGTTTGTTTTCTTTTTCTTCTAGGTGTTTGTACCTGCCAATCATCTTCTATTGCCTGTTGAATACCAGCAATGATCTGATCCTTAGGTGTCATACTATGAATTTCTGAATGTTCTCCCCCTAAAGGGGAAGGTGAGGGTGTGACTATAGTGATTTCTTGAAATTCCTTTCTGATAATACTGGTAGAGGCAGTCCCATTGTTTCTGTTTGTAGGGGAACCTTCTGCTAGCTCATCTGAAGGTTCCACTGGTGAAGATTTTTCTTTAGTGATTGGGAGGGAATCTTTATTTCTTTGAGTGTCATCCTTCCTGTTGTTCAGCTGTGTATCTTTAGTAGAATTTTCTTTAGCTTGTAGTGCTATATTGCCTGTTTCTTTATAATCTTTAACAGTGTTTCTTTTAATTGGTGGATGTATTCTGTAGCATCTTTCCACTGTATGGCCAAACATTCTACAGTGTTGGCAGTATTAAGGCTTCTGTTCAGGGACAATATTCTGCCAAAAACCATCATTATCTGAGCCAATCCAGATTCTTTTCACTTCAGGGAGGGTGATGTCTCTTTCCACTTGTATTCTGGCCAATGCTGGCCTGGCTTTGTTGTAAGTGGGTGCATCTACTTTCAAAGGTGTGCCCAAAGCTCTCCCTATGTTAAACAGTGCATTCAACTTGAAGAAAGGAAGTGGAAGCCCAGGGAATTTGTACCAAATAGGAACTACTGGTGGTTCTTTACTTGGATCAAA
>NW_018218444.1:432563-433333 GCF_001263595.1 Phalaenopsis equestris | reverse complement strand
ATATATATTTAAGTAAGGAGGCAAGCTCCAATTCATTAAAATTAATGTAAACCAGTTACAAAGAGAAAAGGAAGAGGGCCTATAAAAGGAGGCAACCTCTCAAAACAACAAAAAAAGGGAGCTATCTGATATAAGGAAGAGGCAGCAAATCAGTGGATAAAAGGAAATCCAATGGGGGAGGGATCCTTCTACTCACCACAGATTCTTCAGTATAGAGACTTCTTCTAGCCAGCCAATTGGAGGCTCTATTTCCTGCTCTGTAGATATGGGAGAATTTTATAGGGTAGTTCTTCAGCAATTGATGAATCCCAAAAATCCAGCTGATTAAGTTCCATGGAGTGTCAAAGGAGCCCTTCATAATGGTAATAAGCATCAAAGAGTCAGATTCAACCCATAGCTGGTTGAAGTGGCAAAATCTGGCTAAGTTGAGGGCCCAAAAAATAGCTTGACATTCAGCTTCAAGGGGATCTAAAGCTTTAACAGGAGATTGAAAAAATAAGATGCACCTCCTCTCATGATTCTTGAAGACACCACCAATACCAGCAGACTGAGATTTATAGCTTCCATCAGTATTAACTTTTGTCCATCCATACTTTGGAAGACATTAGATGATTTTCAAAACTTTGATAATGGAAGGACTAAAAGATGGGCTCAGCTCCAACACAGCTTCACAATTTTTAAATTTAATCAGTTTTTGTATAAAGGCAATACAGTTTAGACCCACCTTCATTGGCTCTAAAGGAGAAGCTTCATACTTCAAATGGTTTCTA
>NW_018218444.1:390402-432475 GCF_001263595.1 Phalaenopsis equestris | reverse complement strand
CCTCCCATGTTAGATTCATTGTTGGGACATTCAGCTTTCCATTCACAATAAACCAAACTTCCTGTACCCAGGGGCAGGCAAAAAATAGGTGGGCATTTTTTTCCTCATTGGTAAGGCAGAAAATGCATCTAGAGGGTCCTCTTAGACCCTTCAATTTCAATATATCATCAGTGGGAATCAATTTTAAGAAGAGTCTCCATATAAAGAATGACATGGAGGGAGTGAGAAGTTTATTCCAAATTGTTTCACCCCAATCCACCACCTGTTGGGGAAGCTGAGAAGGTAGTAAATTCTTTTTTATAGCAATTATGTCCTTTTTCCTAGGTTTAACAGAGAGTTTCAAAATATTAGAGATTTGAGAAGGACTGCAAAAAGGAAGAATAGGAGTAAGATTCCACTCATCATGTTCTGAAAGGTCCTTCACATTCTTTGGAAAGGCTGAAGCATTTTGATCATTCAGAAGGCTGCCTTCCAAAGACCAATTATCCCACCAGATGTTTACCAATCCATCACCAATCTCCCAGACATACATTTGTTCAGCTTCCTCCCTAATCTGTAACATATTTTTCCAAATGGGGGAATCCCCCAAACCCACAGATAATTGGGTAGGGTGTTGATGCTTGCAATATTTTCCCTTTAGGAATTCAGCCCAGAGCAAGGACTGAGATCTGAATTTGATCTAGAGTTTGCAAAGATTAGTATGCATAATTTAGGGGAAGGACTTAAAGCCTAACCACCTTCATAAAGTTTTACACACCTTAGCCCATTTAGTCCAGTGTTTTTGCTTCCTTTGACCAGCCCATAGAAATCTATTGAAAATCCTTTCTAATCTTTGAGTGGACTTTTTCAAGATATTCATTTACATAAGACAGGATGGAATAGCAGATAAAACACTTTTCAGAAGTGTTATCCTCCCCCCATTAGATAAAAATGAATTCTCCCATGCTTGAAGTTTACTTTGAATCTTTTCTAAAATGTGATCAAACTGAGAATTTTTTGTTCTTCCTTTGATAAAAAGTACCCCTAGATATTTCACAAGAAGATGGCTATTAGTGAAGCCTGTGAAATCAGAAACCCAGGTCTTTAACTCACTTTTTCATTGTTTGCTGAAGATGGAGATGCCCTTTTGCTTATTTAACTTCATACCAGAGACATCCTGAAAAATCTCCAAGCTTTGCATGAATAATCTAACAGCAGATTTGGAAGCTTTTGAAAAAATAATGATTTCATCAGCAAAAGCCAAATGATTGATTAAGGTGGAAGATCTATGGCTATAAAGGGATTGGGGTTTCCTGGTTGCCAACTCATTCAAGATTCTGGATAAGTAGTCAAAAACCAAAATAAAAATGGTAGGGGAAAGGGGGTCACCTTGTTTGATACCTCTAGATGCACTGAAAAACCCATGGGAAGTTCCATTGATGAAGACAGAATGGAAATTATTAGTCAGCCATCTGTTTATTAGAGAAATAAAGGAAGGGGAGAAACCTCTGGCAATGAGAACTTGTTCAATAAACTTCCAACTGATTGTGTCATAAGCCTTTTTGATATCCAGTTTGAGAATTAAGTTACCTCCTCTAGTGATTTTGTCCAAATCCAATACCAACTCTTGAGCCAAGAGCACATTATCAAAAATACTTCTATCCTTGATGAAGGATGCCTGATTCCTACAGATAAGCTGATTTGAATGAGGTTGTAATCTATGGACCAGGACTTTGCTTATTATCTTAGATAAAACATAAGTGAGGCTAATGGGTCTGAAATTTTCCCATTTGTGAGGAGTTTTTTCCTTGGGAACCAAGGTAATAGTAGATGAGGAGAAATATTTGGGGAGATCAGCCCCCCAAAAAAAGCTTTGGACTGTAGCAATGACCTCACCCTTCACAATCAACCAGGACTTTTTATAAAAATCTACTGTGAACCCATCAGGTCCAGTTACTTTTATGTTGTCAATAGAGTTCAGAGCTTCCCATATTTCTTTTTCATCAGGAATATCAGTGAGAGATAGGCTTTTGGTGAACTCCCTTTCCTTATCAAACAAGGTACATTTTATGGAAGGTTGAGAGGTAGGAGTTCGTTTGAAAATCCAGTGACCCTCCTGAGAAAGAATTTTATTAATTGTCTTGCATTTTGTCCTATAGTTGATGCAAGCATGATAATATTTAGAATTTCCATTTCCCTCACAGAACTTCATTCTGTTGGCCTTCTGAGCATAGAATGCCTCTTGCATGTTGATTGCATCCAGCAGATGTTCAGTAGCAGACTGAAAATCCATTTCAGACCCTATGCCAGAGGACATGAGCTGTAATACCTTCTGTTTCTTCTGTTTAGCCTCAAGGACTTTATTATCTATGTTCCCAAACACCTCCCATTTCCAATTAGAAAGATGTTTGCTGATTTTTTTATGTAAAAGCCAAAGTTTTATGCCAGGGATGTGAATGAACATCTGCCCAAGCCATAGAGACTTGATTAAGAAAATCCCCATGCATGGACCACATATTAAGATATCTGAACTTGTCTTTACTTTAAGAGGTGTTGGAAGATATATGAATGAGTAAGGGTCTATGATCAGACCCACTCATAGCCAAGTGTTGGACAGAAGTATGCAGGAAATCTCTGAACAATCATTCATTCACCAAAACTCTATCCAGCCTCTCGCAAATCTTCCCCCTCGTCCAAGTGTACTTAGGGCCAATAAATCCCAAATCAAAAAGTCCAGCAGACTGAACGTTGTCACTGAAAATGTTCATTAAATTTATATCATGAGATCTCCCACCCTTCTTCTCACTAGGTGAAGAGAGGCAGTTGAAGTCACCCCCAACAATCCAGAAATCCCTTATAGAATAGCTAAAATCTTGTAACTATTGCAAAAGTTCCTATCTAGCAATGGATGTACAGCCAGCATAAATGATGGTAGCAAAACCATTATAGTAATTTAAGTTAATATTCAAGTGGATAAATTGATCTCCCTCTTTAAGGACAGTGCATTGAATTTCATGTCTACAAAAGAGCCACATTTTACTGTTAGTGTTGACAATAAGCTGAAATCCAGGGAACTTCCTCACAATTTTGTTGACATGTTCAGTAATCATAGGTTCAAGTATAGCAATGATCCAAGGTTTATACATCCTATTAAGAGCTAGAATTCAATTACGGGATTTAGGATGTGTCAATCCCCGAGCATTCCAACAGATTAGATTAATTAACCTATAGAGGTGGATTTTCCTCTTCTCCTAGTACTAACAATACTAGAAGAGAGGGGGGGGCTTCCTCCAAAGAAGAAGAAGAAGGGAGTAAGTTTTTTAGTTCCAAAGGCATTTTCTTCTTTTTTGTTTTATGTATTTTCCAACCTTCTTCTAGATTCTTAGCTTATTGCGAAAGCAAAGGGTCTTCCTCTGGTATCTCAGTAGTTGTTTCCCCTTGATCAACAGGGAGTGTTGGAAGTGCAGTACATTTGATCTGTTCAACTTGAGTAGATTCTGGAATGAGGTGAAGTTGCTCAGTCAAGGGTTTTAGAACATTTTGGAGAGATTTATCTGGTTCAACAGCCTCTTTTTCCATATCTTGAGATAATTCAACCAACTCTAGTAAAGTATCTTTCTGAGTCCTTGCCCCTGGAAATTTAGATACTTGGGCAGCAATTCCAGCAACAGTTGGCAACTCAATACCATGTGGCTCTAAATCCGCTGAATTAGTTCTAGGATGCTTCCGTCTGAGGTTGGGATGAAGTTTAAAGCACTTCTCATCAATATGGCCAAATATTTTGCAGTGATGACAATAATAAGGTCTTTGTTCAGTTAACAGCAAAAATTTACTCACATTATCCACAATGCTCAGTGCCTAACCAAATTCCCTCCACAGCTGGTAAAGTGATATTTCTTTCAACCAGAATTCTAGTAACTGAGGGTCTGCATAAGTTTAAGGTGGGGGCATCCAACTTCAAAGGTCTTCCCAAAGCTTTGCCAATGTTGAAGAGAACTTTGTGGTTGAAAAAGTGTAGTTTAAGTCCAGGTAACTTAAACCAAATGGGGACAATGGGAAATTCTTTTCTGGGGTCAAAATCAGGAGTCCACTTTAGTAGTTTCATTGAGATTCCTTCAATCAAAATAGACTATTTAGAAAAGATTCTAGCATAGTCTTCTTCTCTTATGAGATTGATGAGAATATGCCTTCCATCAAGTAGGCCTACTTTCCAGACCCTTTTGAATTTCAGTCCATCAAAATATCTTTTCACAAATTCCATTTTAGGATGGCCAAGTTGAAATTTACCAATTAAAGTGAATTTATAACATTCAGTAAGACCATTTAGGTCCTCTTTAGTAAAGTAGATAGCCAATTTCCCACTTTTTCTTGAATAAAGGCTTGAAGAGAGGGTCATTACCCTCATGATACTCTTGAGGAAAAACCAAATCATCAGGACTCTGAACTTTATCATATCCTTTACCAAAAATGTCAGCAAAAGTGGCATTGGCCCACTGAATATGTGGAAATATCAATTGTATTATGGTCAGACATCACTGAAAGATCCCCAGTATAAAGAAAAAAGGGGGTCAGTGCTGTGGAACTAACCTTGAGTTGTCGATTCAAGTAACTAGTAAATGAATGACTAGAACAACAAAAGGCATAGTAGAGAAAAAAACAGTAGAGAGAAATCCAAGTAACCAGACAACCCACACAGTAGAGAGAACAACTCAGGCAACCAGACAAACAAACAGCAGAAACAGTGGGGCTAAGCAATGGAACAGTAATATTTAAAAAAACCAAAACTCGGGAAGAGGTAAAGAGTTAGAGAAAAGAAAAACTTGCAAAAATTAGTGATGAGAGGAGAGAAAACTAGTTGAACTTAATGAGGTAGCAAAGATTAGGCCATCTACAACAACAACTAGATCCATTCTATCGAAACCCTAGCAGAGCACCAGAGGAACCAGCAGCCACCCATGGTATTGTGTATATATATTTAAATGACTTTAATTTCTATGCAATCCATATACTCATTTTAAAGGAGAATGATGCTTTCTTAAATTTGAACTTTCTATCAAAACAAAAACTTTGTTTAGTTTTCAAAATTTTTATTTTGAAAGTTAGTTCTTAGTTAGCTAACTTTTTTTTCAACTGCATTTTATATAGTATTTATCTTAGTAGTAATATTCAAACATTGTAATTTACTTTTATTTTTTTATTTTTAAATTCTAAAATAATTTTAAAAACATACTACAAGGATTTTCTAAATTCCCTGTGGGATTGATATCTAGGACTCCATTAGAGCCCTTTATTACTTGAGCGATACATATACTTGCGTTGATATTAACACGGATTTGGTAGTTTAAAAAGAGTTTGAAAATATAAACTATTTTCATAAAAGGTATTTTTATTGGGATTATATTACATATTTATTATATATCTATGGTGTGTAATTTTGGAATATTGAAAAATATTTATAAAATTTACACACTAAATCTACCTCTCCCATGAAGTTTTTGGCGTCGTTGTCAGGGAAGTAATAGAAAGTAGTATTAATAAGTATTTTATTTTATTTTAAAAATATAAAAAATATAAATAAATAAAGAGTATTTGTAATTTAGGCTTGAACATTTTCTTATTTAATTGTGTTTGCTTGTTTTTAATTACTTGCTTTATTTGTTTAAGAGTATAGTAAGATGTGAAATTTTAGTACCTTATGATTCTAAATTAGAGAGAACTATTAGAAAAATTCAAAATCAACAAAAAGAGAAGGATCAAGTTAGCAAAATGGATTGTAATTTAAACAAAGTTGGAAATGAAAATGAACATCATCAGAGACCTTTAAGAGATGATTTGAGGATACAAAACCCTATTGTAGCTAACAATTCATTAGAGCTTAAACCTACTATTATCCAAATGGTACAAAATAATCAGTTTGGAGGAACACCAACTGAAGATCCTAATTTACATCTTGCTAGTTTTCTATAATTGTGTCCTACATTTAAATTTGATGGAGTGTTGAATGATGTTGTAAAGCTTAGACTTTTTCCTTTTTCACTAAGGGATAAAGCTAAGATTTGGTTAAACTTATTAGCACCTGGATCTATTAGAACATGCAGAGATTTATCATAATAATTCTTATGTAAATATTTCTCACCTTGAAAAACTGCTAAGCACAGACTTGATATCACATCTTTTTGTCTGTTTGAAAGGGAATCAATTTATGAAGCCTCAGAAAGATTTAAAGATCTCCTTAGAAAGTTCCCACACCATATATTGCCAGATTGATTAATAATTCAAACTTTTTATAATGGGTTGGTTGGATCTCTTAGATCGATAATTGATGCTGCTGCGGGTGGATCATTAATATCAAAACCATTCGATCAAGCATATTCATTAATTGAAAAGATGGCTACTAACAATTTTCAATGGCCACTAACAATTTTCAAATGGCCCTCTAAAAGGGTAAATAAAAAAGAGTAGCTAGTATTCATGATTTTGATGCAATATTTATGTTAGCTGCCCAAATAACTACTATATTGAAGAAGATAGATCAATATGGAGTGAATTATACTCAGATAGCATCTGTGCTTGAGGAAAACTCAGCAAGAAAAATGATAGAATCTCAATCTTCTTATGAGGCTTTAAATGCATTAAATAACCATTCTAATAACCCTTATGTCAATTATTATAGTTATGGATGGAAGAATCATCCAAACTTTAGGTGGAGTAACAATAACCCAAATGCTGCAAATCTGCATTAGGGAAACAATACTACGGAAATACTGCTGTGAACCCATTGAGAAACTCCAACAATCAAGGGAATCAAGCTTATAAACTTTATTACCCCTCAAGATTTAATAATTTTTAGAGTAAGGAGAAAAAGCTATCAATTGAAGAATTGATATTGCAAATGGGAAATCAATTACAAAGTTAAGGATGTATTGTTACCACACTTAGCAATAGACCTCCAGGAACATTGCCTAGTATTGTTGAAGTAAATCCTAAAGATCAAAACAAAGAGCAAATTAAAACTATTCAACTAAGAAGTGGAAAAGAATTAGATAATAAAGTTCAACAAAAAGTTGAAGTTGAAAAAGAAGAGGTGGAAAATGAAAAATCTGGTGAATATTTTCATTTTGAAGCAGAAAGTCCTATTAAACCAATGAAAATCTCTGTAAAAAAACCTCCATTTTCTCAAAGATTGAAGCACAAACACAGAGATAATAAGATTGAAGCACAAACACAGATTTTGAGGAAATTTAACGATAAACATTCCCTTTGTTGAAGCTTTGGAACAAATGCCAAGTTATGTGAATTCCCATAAACATTCCCTTTGTTGAAGCTTTGGAACAAATGCCAAGTTATGTGAAGTTCATGAAGGATATACTTAATAAGAAAAGGAAGTTTGTAGATAATGAGACTGTTGCACTCAGAAAAAGCTTTCTAAAAAACTTTAAAATCCCGAAAGTTTACAATTCTTTGTGCTATTGGCAAACGATTTTATGGAAAAAACTTTATGTGATTTAGGAGCCAGTATTCAACTTATGTTGTTATCAATTTTCAGGAGGTTGGGCTTAGGAGATATTTCACCTACTACTGTAATTCTTTAGTTAGTTGGTCATTCAATTACCTATCCTAAAGGAGTTATAGAAGATGTTTTAGTCAAAGTAGATAAACTTATCTTTCTTGTGGACTTTATTGTATTAGATATAGACCAAGGTAAAGAAGTTCCTATCATTTTAGGAAGACCATTCCTAACCACTAGAAGAGCTTTGATAGATGTGCAAAAAGGAGAACTAACTATGAGAGTTAGTGATCAAGAGGTTACATTTAATATTGCAAAATCAATAAGATACCCTGCAAAAGAATAATAGATTTAATGCTTCAGAATGGATATTAACGAATATTTAAGCCATGAATATTTTAAGAAGACTTTTGAAAGGAAATTTGAAAAGGAATATATGGAATATCAAGATTAGGATAAAAATCATGATGAATATATGGAAGTTAGTAAAGAGGACTTGGATTATGTTCAAGAAAAATTAGAAATGTTAGATCCTACAGAAAATAACAAGAATTTTATTTCATCTATTGAGAAACCTCCTAAACTAGAACTAAAAACACTTCCTACACATTTGAAGTATGGACTCTTAGGAGATTTATCTACGTTACTTGTTATAGTATCTTCAGAATTAATTGATACGCAAGAACAACAGTTGTTGGAAACTTTGAAAAGATTTAAGAAAGCCTTTGGGTGGACACTAGCTGATATTAAAGGAATCAGTCATTCAATTTGTATGCATAGAATTTTATTAGAAGATAAAAAAAATGAAGAGATGATCCTTAAAGAAGATTAAATCTTATGATGAAAAAAGTTATGAAGAAAGAAATTTTAAAATGGTTAGATGCTGGAATATTATATCCTATGTCAGTTAGTGCTCAGGTAAGTCCAATTCACTGTGCTTCAAAAAAAGGATGTGTAAATTTAGTGACAAATGAGCATAACAAATTAAAATAAAAAAGATAAGTAACTGGTTGGAGAATCTACATAGATTATAGAAATATAAATTCTTCTACTATAAAGGATCGTTTTCATTTACCCTTTTTGAACTAGATGTTGGATAGATTGGCTAGGCAAAAATTTTTTTTTTTCTGAGATGGATATATCAGTTATCACCAAATACCTATTTCTCTAGAGGATCAAGAGAAAACAATGTTTAATAGTTCATATGGAACGTTTGCTTTTAGGAGAGTGCCCTATGGATTGTGTAATGCTCCTGCAACATTTTAAAGATGTATGATGTCAATTTTCAGTGATTTGATTAAAAAAGAGATTGAAGTCTTTATGAAGTCTTTATGATTTATGAACAATTTTTTTGTATTTGGAACTTCATTCAAAATATGCTTAAATCATTTAGAGAAAGTTATTGAACGTTGTGAACTGGGAAAAATGTCAATTTATGGTTGTAGGAGTAATATTACTTGGGCATAAAATTTCAGAAAATGACATGGAAGTTGATCCTGTAAAAAATACATGTTTTATCAAACCTACCTGCACCTACTACGATTTACCACCTCTGACTAATGTTAAAGGGGTAAGAAGCTTTTAGGACATGCTGGTTCCTACATGAGATATATTAAAGACTTTTCAAAAATTACTAAATCATTATGCCAACTTTTATTAAAAGATATAGAATTTGACTTTAATCAAGATTGCCTTAAAGCCCTTGAATCTTTAAAGGAAAAATTAGTCACTCCTCCTATACTTGTTTCACCTGATTGGGAGAAAGCTTTTGAGTTAATGTGTGATGCCAGTGATTATGCAATTGAAGCTATTTTAGAGCAGAGATATGATAAGATTTTTATAGTTATATACTATGCTAGTAAGACTCTTAAAGATGCTCAAATTAATTACACCACCACTGAAAGAGGGTTATAAGCCATCGTGTATGCTATTGATAAGTTTAGGTCATATCTGATTGGAGCTAAATGTGTTGTACATACTGACCATTTGACTATTAAATATTTGATGCAAAAGTAGAATGCATATGCAAAACCATGATTAATTAGATGGGTTCTTCTAATGCAAGAGTTTGATTTTGTAATAGTCGATAGGAAAGCGACTGATAATTAAATTGTTGATCATCTATCTACGCTGGAACAGAGAAAAATACTTCATTTGGAAAAAGAAATTAATGAAATTTTTCTTGATGAAAAACTCTATGTTGTAAAAGGATGGGAAATACATTAGTATTTTGATATTATAAATTATATTGTTAGTGTTATTTTACCATATGGACTGACGAAACATTAGGAAAAGAAATTTATTTATGATGCAAAATCATAGTTTTGGTATGATCCATATTTGTATAAATAATGTAAAGATTTAGAAATGAGATGATGTGTGCCTTATAAATAAATTTATGAAATTATCCAAAAATAGCATGATCCTGAATTTGGAGGTCATTTTGGAAACAATAGAACTATTCAAAAAATTTTACAATCTAGATTTTATTGGTCTATTTTATTTAGAGATGTTATTATATATATCAAAATATGTAATCGGTGTCAAAGAGTAGGTAATATTTTAAAAAGAAATGAAATGCCTCAAAATTTTAATTTCAAAATTAAAATTTTTGATACATGGGGTTTAGATTTTATGGGACTATTTATACCTTAATTTGGAAATATTTATATAATGATTGTAGTGGATTATGTTTCAAAAAGTATTGAAGCAATCACTTTACCTCGATGTGATGCTTGGAATGTTTCAAAATTTTTAATTGAAAATATTGTTACAAAATATGGAATGTCGAGAATAATTATTTCTAGTGGAGGATCTCACTTTTGGAATCTCATTTTAGGAATGCAACAGTTGCAAAATTTGTGGAAAATAATAATATAATGCATAAAATTGCAACTGCTTATCATCCCCAGACTAGTGGTTTAGCAGAAGTATCTAATTGTGAAATTAGGAGAATTTTGGAAAAAAAATGTTAATCCTAATAAAATGGATTGGTTTACTATATTAGATACTGCATTATGGGCATACATGACAACTTATAAGACACATATAGGAATGTCCCCATATATATTAATTTTTTGGAAGACTTGTCACTTGCCAGTTGAATTGAAGAATAAAGCTTATTGGGCAATAAAAGAATTCAATTTAAATTTAAAAGAAGCTGGTGAGAAAAGATTATTGCAATTGAATTAGCTTGAAGAAATTAGAAATGAATCTTATGATAATGTGAGGATTTATAAGGAAAAGATGAAAGAATGACATAATCAGAAGATAGTAGAAATAGAATTTGAACGTGGACATGAAGTTTTATTATACAATACAAGATTGAAATTATTTCATGGAAAATTGAAGACTTGGTGGAAAGGGCCATTTAGAGTTATAAAAGTCTATCCTTACGGAGCAGTTAATATCGAAGTCCCCAAGATTGGAGGAATATTTGAAGTAAATGGGCACAGATTGAATTCATATTTTCATGGTCAAAGTCTAGCTTATAAAGAGAATGTAATGTTGGGTCACTCAGAGTAAGGCTGGGAATGTTTGGCTGACGACATTGAAACAAGTGCTTTGTGGGAGGAAACCCATATTGCTTTTGAGTTTGATGTGTTTGAAATATTTTACGTATATTTATGTTTAGGTCTTTATGAAGTCCGTGTATTTGAGAAAAATATTTAAAAACGTCCTAATTTACCTAATTTTATGGAAAATTTGACAAATTATTGGATCGAAATCAAAACGACGAAGATTTTGGAATTGGCACGTGATGCTACAGATTGGCGCATGATGCATTGAATTAAGGAGAGCTAGCACATGACGCGCCAGATTGGATCATGATGCACTGCGATACCAAAAATGACTAAAACATGTAAAAAGGCAGTTTTTGGCTATTTTTTGCGGTTTCTTCTCCATTTAACTCCAAAAAACTGACTCCAAAAATCGTGGGGCGGGCGGGGGGGGGGGGGGGGTGAAATGAAGGAAGAGTCACCACTTTTCAAATCCTATGTTTTTCCACTCTAAGAACTCCACTAGATTTGGAATTTTTAACCAGAGAAAGTTCATCAATTTTGATGCATGAAAGTACATAACTGAGTTCTATTAAAGAAGAGACTTATCAAAGAAAGGGGATTTGTGAATTAAGGATTCAACACGCCGAATACTCGAGTGGAAGAGACTATTGTGGAGAGATGCTGAGAATTGCTTTGTTACACTACTGTTGCTATCATTGTTCCTATAGTAAAAGAATTTTAAGTAAATCTTCATGGGATCAACCAAGGAATGATCTACGTATGAGGAAAGTTTGTGCAGTTCATTCCTTCAAGAATAAACAAGATGCTTATGATAGAGAATGTGCCTATCTGTCATTACACAAATTTTACCCCTACGAGGGATAATATGAATGAACTCTACCGCTACCTTACGGATGAAGATGCAAATTGGGAGACCAGAGATGATGGAAATGTAAGTTTTCCCTCATCTTTTTTAGATCCAGTTTTAAAAGCCTAGCACTTCTTCATTGCATCAAAATTACTGTTCATCATGAAAATCAGTAACGTAACTAAGGAGAGTGGCTTTTTGAATTACTATATTCAAACTTGAAAACTTATTGATGTTGGACCTATTATTAAATCATTGTGAAATTAGTTTTGGGTTTGATTGTCAATGGATCTGCAACTGGACTTGGGAATATATCTACTAGTTTTCTACATTGAGCGGTATATTTGTAAATCTTAGTACCTTATGAAAGTTGGGAAAAATTGCTTCTCCATGGAAGTCAATGGATCCAAAAGTCTATTGCAACTGTATTGGAATGGGAGATGAAAATGAAAAATGATATGAATGTGATATGAATGTGTTGATGGATCAAGAATCCCAAAATTCATCACCTATTCAGCCCTACTACAACTCGAGTGCACTTTTGGAGAAGATCAAGAAGAATGAAAAACAGATGCAGAATCTCATGCACGTGATTGGAGATTGGGAATATTATTGAAATCTTGGATCAGCTGGATTTGAGACTAAAGGAAAATTTTGAACATACTCGGCGTATTGAAGAAGGTTTGGTACGTATGTTCAAGAAACATTCTTAGATTGAGAAGGAAAATTCAACTGATAAATTTTGATATCGACCCTTCTACAACTTGTATGTGCACTACCAATCAATGAGAGATATCCAAGAGGACGATACTGAAGAAGATGTTTGAACTTAATTTATGCTCAAAACTTCTTTTTTTTGTAGTTTTTTTTAGTTACTTTGGGTATCATCCCGAAGGATAAACACAAGACTTGAGGGTGAGGCTCGATCAAATAAACTAAGAAATATATGACATTTGTTTGTTCTGCGAAACCATTTTATTTTTTGGTTTGTTTTAGAACACTGAATTTGATGTTTGTTGGCTTGAAAAATGTTAATTTGTAATTGTCAGCTCAATTTTAGTTAAGGAGTTGCCAGTTGGAATCTGTAACCAAAGTCACCTCAAAAAACTCTTGATAAAAATCAGGGAGTATTATCTTCAAAGAGTTCAAAGGATTAGGACTTTTCAACGAAATCAGACAAACAGGTGTGAAAGGAGAATGGTTCAAATTTGGAACATTTATTGTAAATTTCAAAGAAAGATAGGCTAGGGGATGTCAAAGATCCGGAGGAGAACCTTGGTGACTTCCTAAGCTACCTTATAGTTTGGCTTAATTTTAGAAGAGAAATATTTAAATATTTTAACCTGCCAATTTTATTATGTTTCATCCTGCCAATTTTATTAATTAGGGCTTACATTTGTGTGAAAAGATCACACAAATAGCCTGGAAGATATGAGGATTTAGGTCGTAACAAATGACAACCTCAGAATCCTAAGACGAGTTATGACTTATATTGTATAGCAGATCTAAATAAAGGCATAAAGAAAAGTTGAGGATTTATGTTGCATAAGAAAGTAAACTCAAAGTCCTATGGATTGTTGTTTAATTCTAAGGAAGAAAGGGTTTAGCTGGTGTAGACATGTTTTGCTGTTGAAGATGGTCGTGCTACCTACGATGCTAGCTCCAAGCTCCTCTTCGTAGAAAGTTTAATTTTTTAATGTGTTAAGTGATGATGTCAAATAAAATGTCCCTATGGTTATGTTCCTAAATATTATGGTGGCATAACAAAGTTGATTAGAGCGACACCGATTAGGATCCTACGGTTCTTTCATTCCGGTACCACTATTTTCTTTCGGATTTACTTAGTCTAAATGAATTTATCAAACTCAACTTAATGAATTTCATACTTTCATTTAGACCATGGGAAATCTCATTAGCAACCGTAGGTTACCTCCTTCGAGGGATTCTCGATCATCCGATAGAGACGTCTTAATTTAGTTGCAATTGATGTTTTGTGATGTTTGTGATTAAATTTTGAGTTGTTTTATACTTTGAATGTTGTGGTGGTAAATTTTAGCTTGGTCAATTTTAATTTTAGTTTTTGTTTTAGTTTTTTGGCTATCCTAACAGATTTAGTTTTCATGCAGGGTGACATTGTTGTTTAGCATGCAAGTTTATAAGCATAAGAGTACAACATAGAAAGCACGAGAAAAGAAACCACTGTAAACTGTAAAAGTGTACCTGACGAGTCCTCTCATTCCTCCACCTGAAAAGTCAGTACTTGCAAAGCACATATATGTATATATAATTTTGCAGGAATTAAAGCTTGCTTATAGAGAAAGTAGAAAATACAAGTTTGAGTTGTGTCAACCAGACCTTATATCGTATTTTGTTGGTTCCAAATTTTGAGGATGATTCCATTAAGCAAATCATAATAAGTTCGGGTGTCCTTCAAGATTTCCAAGGATCATGAAGAAGTTTCGGGTAATACCCTAGACATTTCATAGTCTCTGGAATTATCTAGAGTTCATTTTTGTCTTATTATGTTTACTATATAGTTCATCCAATTAATACCCTTATGCTTAGTGAATTATGAAGTTTTGATTATCTATTGAGTAGGGTAACCATCACTTAATATCTCACTTAAGGATTATATAGGTAAAGACCTTCTTGGGGCAACTTGACTTAATTAAGGAATTTAATTAATTTGATTTTGAAAATAGGCTTATAGTGTTTTGAAAGATTTTAAATTAATTATAAGTTATTTTCTAAAACCACATTAGACAAAATTTTGATTAAGCCTAGTTCACTACTAAGCCCTTAAGGTTTAATGGGTAGATTTGCAAAAAAAAGATTTTTTTTATATTTATAATCTTAATCCTTATCATGAATTATAAATCATCTCAAAACCATTAGTTTGGGGTTAAAATCAGTGAGTTATGATCTTCTAAAAAATCAAACGCCTCACCTTAATATCTTCCTACATAATTATTCTTCCAAATTTCACTAACTTGAAAAAATTTTAAATTTATCCTTTATGAAATTCAAAGTGAGGTTGGTTTCTACCATTTATCCCTTTTATTTTTCAATCATCAAGACATGTTATTTTAGGATCTTTTATTACCCATTTACCCAATTTATTAAATCTAAATATTAATTAAGCTTTAAATTCCAAAATTGCACTTTCGCCCTAAGGCCTTAATACCCTATAAGTCATTAAGTTAGAATCAAATGACTTGAAAATTTTATGTTACCTCATTCATGGGTTAATTAAAATATTAGAGGAGAAAATGTGTTTTTTCCAAGTTTATTTAATTTTTATAATTACTTTTAATGCAAAAATAGGGATTTTCAATGAAAATTTGATAACTCCATCAAAGTAAGACTTATGTCTTTAATAAAATTATTGGAAGTTTAACTAGGTTAGAGGACCACTTGGACCAATTTTTATGATTTTTAAAGGTTTAATTTAATTACTAGAATGAGTTGTTTTTTTAGAGTATTAATTAAATATAAAATAATATTTAAATGGAAAATTAAGTTTCATATTTTTATTAAATCCCTCTGAGTTTAGTAAACCCAAAGAAACAAATTTCATATTTTTTTTATTTATATTTTAATTATTGTAATTATTTTTAGTTAAAAATTAGGGAAAAACATTTTTTTAAGCCTTTTAAAATTAATAGCTTGACTTAGCAAACTGGGATAGTTATTTTAATTGATATCAAGTGATCAAAAAGCCAAATGTGAAATTTTAGTGTGTTTTCACAATTTTTTGATTTTTATGATTTTTAATTAACTTTTAATTATTTGAAGGCTTAAAATTAGCTCAAAATTGAAATATTTATTTTTATTTAAATTTTATTTTCCTTAGGTTCCTCTGGTTATAAGGAGCTACAAAAACCAACATTGGCAATTTTGGAATTATATTTTAATTATTATAATTATTTTAATGTCAAAAAATGTCATTTCACTTGATTAATCCATTTTAGTGACCAAATTAACTCAAATTAACTTGAATTTATTTTGAAGAGCTCCCCTAACCTTAAATTATAGTGTGGAATAGTTTTTATTCCATTTACATTCATAATTACTCAAAATTAATTTTCTTTCATTTTGTAGGGTTGGTGACAATTAGGATTAATTTTAATGAGTTAAATCAAGTTTATATTTTTCCTAGGGCCCTCTGGCGATAGTGAACCTCCCAAGATAAGTTTTGTATTTTACTGATGGGTATTTTAATTATTATAATTTTTAAGTCAAAATAGGGACCATTAACTTAAAAATTAGATATCTATGCCTAAAGGTCTTCCCTAACCTTGAAAAAATCATGAAAAGAATCCTAATAACATGTAAAATCAAAACCCCAAAGCTTAAGTAATGGTGAAATGTCTATGCAAATGGAGAGTTAAAATAAGGAAAAAACCATTTAATTAATTAAAAAAATACATGCATCAAATAAACTTGAAAATATTTCCAAATTGTTCTCCTGTCTTTCCTGAGCAACAAGGTATTTTTATTTTATTTTTATGATTTTTCTACACAAAGTTAGATTTTTCTACACAAAGTTATAACACAAAGTTATACATTTTTGAAGTTATGGGTATTTATTTAAATAAAAAATTCCCTATTTTTCTACTTATCTGTGTCAGCCTCGTACGTGTGGAAGAGACGTGTGTCACCACGGGATTGGCCGCCGCCATCCACGTCAGCTCTATACTTTATGCACCACGCTCCATCCAGCATGTTCAGGACCGTCCGCACGATACACAGAAGATCAGACGGCGCGTGGTCATCATCCCCGATGCCCTAGCCCGAGAACAGTCCGTTTTCAAACCTTAATATCCTGCTAGATTCTCAACCAAATCAAGTGCAATTTTTTTCCTATAGACTCATCTTGACTAGTAAAACATATTTGTACGGTTAATCAACCCTTAAATCAAATCTATGAGAATAGAGAGTGAAATGAAACTTAGTTTAGGGTTAACTTTCAATACCTTGGTCCAAGAGAGGAAGCCTTAATTGGATGCTTGTGGAAGCTTCGTATAGGTCCCAAGAGCCTTGGGATAGAGCCTCAAGCCGTGTTGAATTTCCTAGATATGAATTTGACCAAGGCTGAATTAGAGGTCTGATCAAAGTCCACCTTATGGTACTCTGGTGATGGGGCTTTTGTGGGGAATCTTCTTCTCTTACTATGGGGATGGTGTGGGTGCAATTAATTTGAATTTGGTGGAAGTTTGGAAGATGTAGTGTTTTAGCCTAGGGATTGAGCTCCAAAATTGAGCTCGAGCAGTGGATTTCAGTGGCTAAGGATGGTTAGGTTAACCTCAAGAGGTCTCAAGGAAGCTTTGGAAGCAATTTGACAAAGCTTTGGAAGCAATTTGACAAAATTTGACAAAGTCTCCCCAAGGAATTTCAAGCTCTCCCTCTTTGGCCATGGAGGGGGGTTTAAATAAAAGGGCATGGAGAGGCCACCAGGGGCAATTGGTGGGTGTCCTAAGTTGCTTATGCGGATGCCAACAATGTGTTTGGGATGAGACAGCTTGGATGGGTTTAATTTTGAGTTTTAACTTAGGTTGTGTTTCTGAATTTGGGTTTTCCGGCCACCATGGTGGTTGGCCGGCTAGGGAGGGGTCACCGCATGACTCAGGGAGGTTGGCCATGTGTAAAGGTATGGGATTGAAATAGTATGGTAAAATGGCTATTTTGGGTCAATTTGGTTCAAATCATAGTTTGGGAATGGGTTCACCCCTCAAGGCTGGTTTGGGTGCTGAGGGAAATCTGGAGGTTCAGCTTAATTAGCATGGTGAGGTCTCTATCCAAAGAGATTTGGCTAAACATTGGTTAAAGTGATTCATGGGAGGGGTTAAAAGAATCTTAAGGATATTTGAAAGTGTTTTAGCCATTTTCCAATAATAGCTTGATGATGTGGCATGGCTCTCATGACTTGCCTATGGCTTGGAAGTGGCTTTATGGTTTGTCCTTGGCTTGTTTAACTTTCATGAGGGATTTCTGAATGTATGAAATATTTTAGCGGACCTTGGCATGATGTTTTATTTGTGATGATTTAATTTTGGATTTAGGACTTTGAGAATGATTTTAATCAAATGGATGATGGAAAGAAATAATGGTCATGTGGGCTTTAGACTTGGGCTTTTAGAATTAAGTGTAGTGGCCTTTGAGCTTTTAAAAAGGAAAATGAATTTGGGCTAATATTTGGGATAAATTATTGTTGATTTTGGTGTAGGAATATTTCATTAGTTATTTGGCAAAATTTCAAGTGATTTTGAGTTGAATTGGTGGGCCAATTTGGTGGATTTAGGCATATAGTCAAAATTTGGCCTTTTTTATTTGCATCAAATTGGGCTTGCAATTGGATCAAATTTGGCTTGAATTTTGTTTAAAATACAATTTGGGATGTTGAACTTTGGTTTGGAATTAAAATTGGGCAAGATTAGGGTCAATTGGGCTAAGATTGGGGTTAATTTGGGGACATTTGGGCCTTTAAGGGCAATTTATGGCTTTTGGTCAAATTGGGTAAAATTGGTCAAATCTGGTCAAATTGATAATCAATAATTGAAATTGGGAATATTTGGGATTATTTTGGAATTTTTGGAAATTTTTAGAATTTTTTGGTCAATGTAGTGGTGAGTGGTTTGAGATGATTTTTGGGCAAATTTGGGCATATTTGATAGTTTTGGGATTTTTGGCAAAAATTAAGGTTGTAGGGGTATTTTGATGGTTTTGGGCCAAAATGGACCAACAAGCCAGGACAAAAAGGGCCAAAAAAGCAATGAAGCCATATCAAACAAATAGGAGCGATATGAGGACTCATTTCGGAGTCTCAATATGTTGGTTCTAACCCTCTTAGCCAAAGACTACGGGTATAGGTTCATCCATATGACTTTTACAAAAGGAGTAGGAGACCAACCTAAGGGATCTTAGGATTTAGGGTATGTGAGAGAGTGTAGAGTGTGTAAGTTAGCCCCACCAAAACCAGAACACCGAGGGTTAGTCCTAAGGTTTCACATCCTATGGGGGACTCCCCTTGAGCTCCTACATATTGGCCCCACCTACTAACTGCTAGGGTTAGGACCAACATGTGGAACTTCAAGCTGAGAAAAGAAGGGTTTTGGAATTTCTAATGGTGAGGGTTCCCTTTCTAGTCCTCTAAGAATAGTCAACAGGAAAGTCCTATGGCTAGACCCTTGGCTACTAAAGAGGAAAAACTAGATCTCAACCAAAAAGGAGGTCAACAATAATACCAAAAATTTTTTATATAAATGTGAGAAAACTAGATCTCAACCAAAAAGGAGGTCAACAATAGTACCAAAAATTTTTTATATAAATGTGAGTTTTATGTTCTTTGTGAAATTTTTGTGTTAGTGTAAAGTTTAATTATGCTTAGAAAGGTTTATTTAAGTCAAATAGAAGTTGACGTAACGTGGTACAGAGAAGATTTCCACAGAAACCAAAATCTGGCAAACTTAAGCTCTGGCACATGATGTGGCAATTTACAGAGCCTTGACGCAAGATGCGCCGAAGGTCTGAACACGCTAGATCGCCTAAAAGACCATGAAATTGCATGGACAAACTCTGTTCTTGCCTCTTAGTTTAAGACCTTGGTCTAGGGCATCACATTGTGAGCGAAAGAGAATTATTCAGAGGCTAAAAACCATAGATTTCATCTTCACTTGGTAAGAGCTTCACTTTAACTTAGACATTTTTAATTTTCACCATGGATTTGGGAGATCCAAAATTTGGGATTTTTGATGAAAAAGTTTGAAGAAAACTCATGGTGAAAAATTTCTTGCCAAATAATCTTAATTGAGGTGTTAGATATTTGATTTGGCAATTTATTTGGAATTTTTTGAGTTTTCGTAGAATTTTCAACTGGCTGATACACAAAAAATATATGCATTTTTTTACCCATATTGTATACTCATTTTTGGAGATATTGCACTTTAGTGGAAGGTATTTTTATGTTTTCTTGCAGATTGTTGAATTTTAGGACTTAAAGCAAAAAGGGAGCAAAAGAGTGAAATTTGGAGCAAAAATGAAGAAGCTGAAATTATGTTCAGCTTTGACAGCGCCAGAATCATCGTCGATGATGTCGTTTGATAGAGAGCACCAAAATTAATCACAGAACACTGGCACTGACAGTGCCTAATTGGGCGTCGAGGGCGCCAATGTTGATTCAACCCCGATTTCTAGAAGATTCGACCAATCTGGTCACATGTTGAAGAGTTTTTTGAGGCACCTATTGGAGAAACGACCCTAGGCTTTATTTGGGGCCGAAATTGATTAGAAAAGAGACTCTTCTTGCCATTTTATCCCTTCCATTCAACATTCTACACATCACCCATTCTTCCATCTTTCATTCCACAACCATTTAGAGTCCATTGTTCTTATAATTTAGAGTTTTGCGGTGGGATTAATTGTGAACTCCTATCTAAGAGTGTAGGAGAAGAAGAAAAGTGAGAGGTTTCTTCTTCCTTCATTTTCTAGAAGTGGCTACAAAAGATTTGCTTTCAGAAAGAGTTTCAGATAAGTGTTGTCTATTTATTAGTGTTGTATGAACTTTCTTTTATATATAAAATTTGTTTTTTGTTGTATCTTTCTCATGAAGTCTTAGTAGTTGACTTTGTCTTTCTCTTTGCTCTGAGATATGGTGAAATGAAGAGATAATATGGATGTGTCAATATTAAAATATAAAATAAATTGTGATGATTTTTTAACTCCGAACTTAATTTACTTTTCGATCTGGCCAATTGAAATGTTAAAATAAGTTTTGAAATATATGATCCGAGAAATGGAGTATGAGTTCTAAAATAGAGTGAGGATCACATTTGATTCCATGCAGGAGAACTTTGTTCATGGAATTAAGTGCAAATAATTTAGGAAATATGCTTTGTTGGGTGTAGAATTGGAGAACTTATAGGGTGACAGACTAAAATCCCCAATTCGGTCTTGGTGTTTAAAAACTAAAGCGAGAGTTAGCCTTCAGATGAAGGGAAGTAGAAGCTCTGAAGTGGGAGCCAGTATCCTGCTAGCATAACCACAGATTTAGAGACTAAACTTGGGATTAACAATTGATTTCTTATAACTTTGTATCTGGATAGAGAATTAAAACTGCTCCTATTTGGCACAATACATAATTGAACCATTTATCTCATCTCATTTTACCAGAACCTCTTTTTAAAAAAACTTGCATAGAATTTGAACATAAATTGCTTAAATTTCTTATTCATAAAATATTTCATCATACTTTTGGCACTGTTGCATAGCGGAGTCAACTATATAATCTTACACAAGTATAATATCAACGGATCAAGTTTTTGGCGTCGTTACCGGGGATTAAAATCTTCAAGTAGTGGTGTCAACTTCATAAATCATTAAATATAAAAAAATATCGGATCAAGTTTTTAGCGCCGTTGTAGGAAAAGGTAACGGTAAATTAAGTAGATTTGGTAAATCAAGAAATTTAGAGATGTTATATAAAAAATTTAAAAATTATAAAAAAATTAAAATTTTTTTCAAAAATCCAAAAAGAAGTATACATTTTTATTTAAGAGTATTTTAAAGATATTTTTCTTTGCTTATTATATTTGTTTATGCGAAATAGTAGATCTGATGGTTTAGTACCCGACGATTCAGAATTAGAACGTGCTATTAGAAAAATTTAAAAACAACAAAAGAAATTAAAAATTTAAACTAAATGGAGAATAACTTAAATAATCAAATTAATGAAAATCTACAAAGACCTTCAAGAGATTATGTTAATCCGACATAGATGAACTTCACTTGACTATTCAAAATTCTGATGTTGCTGCTAATTTGATGTTATTCAAAATTCTGATGTTGCTGCTAATTCATTTGAGCTTAAACATGATATTATCCAAATGGTACAAAATAATCAATTTAGAGGAACACCTACGGAAGATCCAACTTACATCTTGCTAGTTTTCTCAAAATTTATGCTACTTTTAAATATGACAGAGTGTCTAATGATGTTGTTAGGCTTAGAATTTTTCCTTTTTCATCAAGGGATAAAGCCAAGACTTGGTTAAATTCATTAGCACTTGGATCTATTAGAACTTGGGAAGAACTATCACAAAAATTCTTAGCTAAATATTTTCCACCCTCAAAAGCTGTTTCAAAAACTACTAAGCTTAGAAATGACATTACATCTTTTTGACAGTTTGAAGGGGAATTGATATATTAAGCATGGGAATAATTTAAAGAACTCTTAAGAAAGTGTCCACACCATGCTATACTATTCTCAAATACCCATAATATCAGAGGAAAATTCACTAGGACAGGATATTGATACTAAAACATCTTATAAAACTTTAAATGCTATAAATAATCGAAATAACAATCCCTATTCTAACTTTTATAATCCTGGATGGAAAAATCACCCTAATTTTTGTTGGAATAATTATAACAATTCGGTGAATCTATCCAAAAATTTGAACAATCAAGGAAATCTTAGTTATCGACCTTATTATCCTCCTAAATTTAACTTTAATCCTAACCCATAAGTTAAGGAAAAGAAGTTGAAAGGAAAAGAGGAAAAGAAGTTGACGATGGAAGAATTAATGTTAAACATTAGAAATTAAATACAGAATCAAGGGGCTGCTATTAGAAATATTGAAAATCAATTAGGACATATTGCTACTGCACTCAGTAATTGTCCTTCTGGAATTCTTCCGAGTACGTGGAAGTTAATTCAAAAGATTAAAATAAAGATTAAATTACAGCTATTCAATTGTTAAGTGAAAAGAAGTTGAAACAAGGATATAAGGAGAAACTGAAGTTGATGAAGAGAAGAAGAAATGGAAATAGACCAAAACGAAAATGAACAAACACAAGGTCCTTTAGAAAAACCATTACCTCCGTTTCCTCAAAGACTGAAGCAGAAGAATAAAGATAAATAATTTACAAAATTTTTGGAAATCTCCTTAAGAAGTTAATAAAGTTAATAATAAACATTCCTTTTGTTTAAGCTTTGGAACAAATGCCAAGTTATGTGAAATTTATGAAGGATATACTAAAAAATAAAAGGAAGTTTACAGATTATGAGACTGTTACACATAGTGAAGAGTGTAGTGCTATTATTCAGAAAAAGCTTCCTAGAAAAAGCTTCCTGAAAATTTCCTGAAAATTTAAAAGATCTTGGTAGTTTTACTATACCTTGTGCTATTGGTGAAAAGTTTTTTTGGAAAAGCTTTATGTGATTTAGGAGCGAGTATCAATCTCATGCCTTTATCAATCTTTAAACGTTTAGATTTGAGAGAGATTACCCCTACTACTGTAACTCTTTGGTTAGTTTATCGATCAATCACTTATCCAAAAGGAGTTATAGAGGATGTACTAGTCAAAATAGATAAATTTATATTCCTTGTAGACTTTATAAGATTGGATGTGGAGGAAGATAAAGAAATTCCTATTATTTTGGGGAGACCATTTTTTGCAACAGGGAGAGCTGTGATAAATGTACAAAAAGGAGAATTAATAATGAGAGTTAATGATCAAGAAATAATATTTAATATTACAAAAGCTATGAAAAATATGACAATAGAAAAAGACAATGAATGTTTTAGGATGGAAGTAACTGATTATCTGAGTAAAGAGCAATTGAAGAATGATTTTGAAGACAAATTAAAGTAAGAAGAATTTTTCGAAAATAAGGAAGAAATAAAAGAAGAAAATTTGGATTATATTCAGGGGAAATTTAAAACTTTAGACTTGTTAGAAAACAATAAAACAAATCTTATTCCTTCAAGTATTAAACCACCTATATTTGAACAGAAAATATTACATGCCCATTTAAAACATGTGTTTTTTGGAGAGTCATCTAAATTGCATGTAATTGTATCTTCTGAACTAATAGAAATTCAAGTACAAAAAAATAATAGAGATGTTAAAAAATATAAAAAGGCTTTTGGATGGACTTTAGCACATATTAAAGGAATTAGTCTTTCTATTTGTATGTACAGAATTATATTAGATGAACAATATGAACCTAAAGTTGATCCTCAGAGGAGATTGAACCCAATAATGAAAGAAGTTATTAAAAAAGAAATTTTAAAATGGCTAGATGGTGGAATTATATATCCTATTTCAAACACTGCTTGGGTAAGTCCAATTTACTGTGTTCCGAAGAAAGGAGGAGTGGCCGTGGAAAAGAATGAGAAAAATGAACTAATACCAATAAGATAAGTTACTGAAAAGGTGATTATTTTGGTGGCAAATTTGTATTGACTATAGAAAATTAAACTAGACCAACATAAAAGATCACTTTCCTTTACCTTTTCAAGACCAAATGTTGGATACATTAGATGAGAACAAATGGGAACAAATAGGAACAAATATTATTGCTTTTTAGATTGATATATCGGTTATCATCAAATTCTAATTGCTCGAGAGGATCAAGAAATAACAACATTTACTAGCCCATATGGAATATTATTTTTTTCATGGAATGCCTTTTGGACTATGCAATGCACCTGCAACATTTTAAAGATGTATGGTGTCAATGTTTAGTGGCTATTTTATGTGATTTATGAACATGGAATGGTAGTGTTTATGGATGATTTTTCAATGTTTGGAACTTTGTTTGAACTATGTTTAAATAATTTATATGTTTTGAACTATGTTTAAATAATTTAGAAAAAGTTATGGAAGTATGTGAAAAAATCAACCTAGTACTAAATTGAGAAAAATGTTAATTTATGGTTCTTCGAGGAATTGTACTTAAGCATAAAATTTCTGAAAATGACTTGGAAGTAGATTCTGCAAAAATTCAAGTTATTGAAAAATTACCACCTCCAACTAATGTTAAATGGGTAAGAAGCTTTTTAGGACATGTTGGTTTCTACAAGCATTACATAAAAAAATTTTCTAAAATAACTAAGCCATTATGCCAACTTTTAGAAAAGGACACAAAATTTGATTTTAATAAAGAATGTATAAAAGCATTTGAATTATTGAAAGAAAAATTAATCACTGCACCTATAATAATTCCATCTGATTGGGAGAAACAATTTGAAATAATGTGTGATGCTAGTGATTATGCTATTAAGGCTGTGTTAGGACAAAGGCACAATAAAGTTTTTAGTGTAATATTTTATGCAAGTAGAACTCTAAATGATGCTCAAATTAACTGCGTTACAAATGAAAGAGAGTTACCTATTGTTTATGCCTTTGAGAAATTTAGACCTTACTTAATTGAAACTAAATGTATAGTGCATACAGATCATTCTGCTATAAAATACTTAATGCAAAAGAAGGATGCTAAACAAAGATTAATTAGATGGATATTTCTATTGCAAGAGTTTCATTTTACCATAGTTGATAGAAAGGGAAATGATAATCAAATAGCTGATCATTTGTCTATAATAGAAATAGAAATGTTAACTAATCTTGCAATTGAAATTTTAGATAATTTCCCTGATGAACAATTATATAGTATTGATGAAATGAATGTACCATGGTATGTCAACATAGTAAATTATATTGTAAGTGATATTTTACCACCTGATATAAAAAATCCACAATTGAAGAAATTTATACATGATTCAAAATACTATTTTTCGGATGACCCATATTCAGATAAACAATGTAAAGATCTAATTATAAGGTGTGTATTATGAGGAAACTCAACAGATAATTAAAAGATGTCATGATTCTGAATTTGGAGGACATTTCGGAACAAATAGAAAATAGAACTGCATATAAGCTGCATATAAGATTTTGCAAGATGAATTTTATTGGCCTACTATTTTAGAGATGTTAATGAATATTATAAAACATGTGATTGATGTCAACGAGTAGGAAATATTTCTAAGAGAAATGAAAATCCTCAAAATTACACATTAGAAGCTAAAATTTTTTATGTGTGGGATTAGATTTTATGGGACCATTTATACCTTCATTTGGAAATTTATATATATTAATTGTTGTTGATTATATGTCCAAATGGATTGAAGCTATTGTTGTACCAATATGTGATACTCGGAGTGTTTTTTAAATATTTAATTAAAAATATTTTTACAAGATATGGAATGCCAAAAGTAATTATTACTGATGGAGGATCTCGTTTCAAGAATAAGAGAATTGAGAAAGTAATTAAAAAATATGATATTATGCATAGATTCTCTATTGCTTATCATCCTCAGACTAGCAGTCTAAAAGAGATATCAAATCGTGAAATTAAATTAATTTTATAAAAAGCTGTAAGTCCTTATAAATCAAATTGGTCTACTAGATTAGATACTGCATTATGGGCTTACATACCTGCTTATAAGACTCCCATAGGAATGTCCCCATATAGACTTATTTTAGGAAAAACATGTCACTTATCAGTAGAATTGGAGCATAAAGCCTTTTGGGATTAAGTTTAATTTTAATGTAAAAGATGCTGGTGAAAAAAGATTATTGCAACTCAATAAACTTGAGGAGATTAGAAATGATGCATATGATAATGCAAAAATCTATAAAGAGAAAATGAAAATATGGCATGATCGGAAAATTTTTAAGAAGAAGTTTGAACCTGAACAAGAAGTTTTATTATATAATACAAGATTGAGATTATTTTTAGGAAAACTAAAATCCAGATGGTTAGGACCATTTAAAGTAATTAAAGTTAATCATTGCGGAACTGTTGTTGTTAAAGATCCTAACACTAGGAAGATATTTAAAGTTAATGGGCATCGATTGAAATATTATTATGATTGACACATACCATAATTTAAAGAAGTCTTAATGTTAAGTCAACCCAATTAATCAAATGGTGTGTCCAGACCAAGCGCTTAATGGGAGGCAACCCTTATATATATATATATATATATATATATCTATGTATTCCTATTTTGTTTAATAAGTGTTTATATGTTAGTAGATAATAATCCTACAAAATTTTGTATATTATAAATTAAGACAAATATTGGTATTAAAAGAAAATTTGGGATCAAATTGATCAAAAACATAAATTTGCAATTTTTGGCCACTGGCGCTGGCGCCGACAGCGCCCTCACAAATGGGCCAAAGCTCCTGTTGTGCCATTGAGATTGCCGACTGTGCTGAGAGAAGTTTTGTAGTTTTTGACAGTTTTTTTGTGGATTTTGGCGAGATTTTGCTCCGTAAAAACCACCGGGAGGAGTTTTTAAAGTCCTAAAAACCACCTTTGACGGCTGGAAATGTCCTATTTTCAAATTCCATGGCCGCTAATTCTAGAAATACTTCTAGGTATTGAGTTTTCTATAGAAGAAATTTTAACAGTTTTGACGCGCAAAGATTATATGATAAAGTTATTGTAAAGAAGAGGCTTATCAAGGAGAGAGGCTTTGTCAATCACAGATTGATTAATCCAAGTTCTTCAATTGATAAAATCATTGTACAAATGCGATGAGAAGTTCTGTGCTACACTACCGCTGTAGTTGTTGTACCAGTAGTTTAAGAATTCTATGCAAACTTACATGCAATTACCCAAGGAGTTGTCTTCATACGAGGTAAGGCCGTACCTTTTACTCCTGCGCAAATTAATGAGTTGTATATGATAAAAAATATTCCAATCTTTCATTATACAAATTTCATCCTTACGAGAGATTTGATGCAAGTTGTCTATAACTTTCTGACGGATGAAAGTGGTGTTTGGGAAATGCGAGATGAAGGATATGTTAGTTTCTTTGCTTCATTGTTTAATCCAATATCAAAGCAGTGGCATTTTTTCATTTCTGCAAAATTACTCCCTACCATGAAAATTAGCAGAGTCACCAAAGAAAGTGCTATTTTGAATTATTGCATTCAGATGGTCTATATTTTTTTGTTGTTTTCAATTTTCTCTAATTGTTCTTCCTAACTCCGAATTGTAAGGTACTAAATTTCAGATCTTACACTACACTTAAACAAACACAATAAGTAATTTAAAACAAGCAAACACGCTTAAATAAGAAAATATTAAAATTAAACTACCAACACTCTTTTTTTTAATTTTTTTTATAATTTTTAAAATAAAAATACTATAAATTATAAAATAACTTACTACTATTTTTCATTACTTCCTCGACAATGACACCAAAAATTTGATGCGGGTGGATTAAGTGTGTTATTTTTACAAATTTTTTCAATATTTCAAAATACAAATGACAGATACCAGTTGACAATCTAGAGCTCCCACTAGTCCCTCCTTTAAGGGCTAACAATCTCTCATCAGTTTCCAATCAACTGGACCAAATTAAGAATTTTAATCTGTCATCATAAAATCTGTAATTCTGCATCCAATAAAATATATTTCCCTATTTATTTGCACCCAACTCCATGGATGAATTACTCTCCCATGAAATCAAATGTTATTCTCCCCATGTTGTAGAAATCATAGCCCTTTCAAAACATATGTTTCTCAACCCATTTTAAAATTTCAATTGTCCATATCAAAAATTAGATGAAGATCAAAGTTTAAATCATCACAAATTATTGACATTTAAAACAATACAAAATAAAATCAATTCTTCACAAAACCATATCTCAAAGTAGGGAGAATGATAAAGAAGACTACTCAGAATTCATGAGAAGGATACGACAAAACACATATTTCAAATATAAAAATATGCTATACAAAATAAAAGAAATAAAAGACACAACTTATCTCATAATTCTTCCCAAGCAAAATTCTAGAAGTTCTTTCCAAGCCTTTCTCTCTTTACAAGCACTCTCAATTCTCTTTTAGAAGTGTAATGAAGAAGAAATCTCTCACCTTCCCTCTCCTCTTACAGTCCTTGAAGAAGATCTCTAATTCCTTGACTTTCTCATTCTCTCTCTAACTCTCCTACTTGCCTTCATGCCACACACACGCCTTCAAGCCCTAGACTTCCCTCGCTTTTATCAAAGGTTGCCTCCCTCCAAGAAGAACTCAAAATTCCCTCCAAATCTTTATCCAAAAGTTAACTCTTTTGAATTCAAAAGACATGTCCATTGAATTAAAATATCTATCAAAAGTTTCTAAATGCATTGTACTCCAAGGGGTGGTTAGAACAAGTGTCCCTTTGAAAATTTGAGCAAAATTTGTCTCAAACTGCCTTAATCCGCAAAAAGTTATCCCTGACACATTTGGCACCAAATATGGTGCATCATGCGCCAACTCTCTGTCAAATGATCCATCTGATGTCAATCTAATGCATCATGCGCCAGTTTGCTGAAGACCACACTGTTTTGGGTTTGGCGCATCTGGCGTCAATCCGGAGCATCATGTGCCAAATTTGAAAATTTGTTATTTTGGCTCCAAATTTTTTCCTTTTTGCTAATGTTGCTCCAAATGCCTAAAATTGATATACCTAAAACAAAAATATGAAAATACCCTTCTTTAAAGTGCAATATCACAACAAATAAGCATAAAATATATAATTAAAACAACATATTATTTCGGTGTATCATCCGCCCAAGGGTGTTTAAAGTTGGAGATCTCATACTCTTTCTCAAAAGACCTATTCTTGCACACCACAAGATAGGTGGAAAATTAGAACCAACTTGGGAGGGACCATTTGTCTTATAGAAGGTCTATTCAGAAGGATCTTACCAGCTGGTGGATTTCCGAGGTGAAAGACCTATGTTGTCGGTTAATGGCCGATATTTGAAGAGATACTACATGACATGACATTTCTTGAAATGAATTTTTGAAGATGTTGCTTATTCTGGGGTTGTTTATTTGGGCAGTGTCTGTGATTCGGTCCAAAGTTTTGTAATAAACTTAATCTCAATAAAGTGAAAATTTAAAATTATCTAGTTTTATTTTCTTCATTTTAATTTTGAAATTTCACTAAATGAATAATAATAATAATAATAATAATAATAATAAAAGACTTGCACTTGTATAAATTCAAAACTTATTTAATAACAAATTTTTTATTGTTCATATTTGTGCTAAATTGCAGCGTACTGTTATATTTCTGTCTTATGTAGAAAGATGTCGGGGCATAAGCTGATTTTCACTTTTAGAGATGGCATGAATCTCACACTGAATGAAGAAAGTGCATCCCAGGGCGGCATTATAGACTTTGACTTGGACTTCAGTCGGGTCAACGTCAACTACGAGGGTCCCTAATGAGCATAGTTGGCCACCGGGAGATAGAAGGATTGCGATCACTGCTCAAAATAGGTACCAAAAAAGACTCCTCACTGAAGAGAAAAAAAGCAACAACACTATAACAACCAATGGAAGGAAATAGTCTTTTATAGTCCATGATCACTGCACTGACAGAAAATTTAGTCAGTGTTGAGGTGAAAGGGTGTCAGATGCACCGTTTAGAAGGACACAACACCGTAACGCCAACTGTTGCAAGCATAGATCTTTCTTACGGTAGGAGAAAAGATGTATAAAAGAAGTAGAAGTGACACTCACCCTGATTCCTAAGGAGAGGTTCTGTGACCCATGTATGGGACAAACTTCTAGCAGTCTGCCTGTCATAGAGGATGAGTCAGAGTTTGTAACATAGCCAACACTGCCAGAAATTCCCGATGAGCTTTACAAGGGTTGCCCGATGTGCAACATTGAAATTTCAAGATAAGCGTCGATAATATAGGCGTTTTTGGAGTGCCAAGGATGTAAAGTCCTCCATCTGGAGCTTTATTGTACCTTTAAGGAGTATACAGCTGCTAACAAAAGGTGATAGGAGTCCGCACACCTAGATACTGAGTCTTACATTCCACTGTATACGGAGCTGAGTTGGACATGGTTTCTCAGAGATACTCAAATGTGGGAGCTGCCCCGAAAACCGTAAAGGATTCCTATGACAAAACTAGAAAGAATGAGGAGAGTCAAGAAAAGAGATTTCAAGTTTTATGAAGAAATTCAAGAGAAGTTTGTCAACTTCTTCGAAGGTCTGGAACTGCATATAGGAGTTTTCTTCAAAAATGATGAATGGATGTTTCTCGACCGCGTATTTGACTTGAGGGATAGAGGTTGAGTCGGCCTGTTAATGAAGAAGACATACTTAGAGCCTCAGAAATGTATGAGGGGCAAGCAAAGAATTATAATTTAATGCAGTTGCTACTATAACTTTGTAAGGATAGGCTAGGGAACCCACTGGGTGTTCTAAGATACGACAAGGTGGATCCTCTGCCTTCTGAGATAAAAAAATGATCAAAAGAATGGTTAGGTGGAGCTTACTACCGACAGACTGCATCCCAAACAGCTATATAATCAATATTTACGAAGAAGGAGATTACATTTCCCCACATATTGATCATCATGATTACGTTAAGCCCTTCTGCACAATGTCCTTAATGAGCAAGAGCAACATTCTGTTCGGAAAAGAAATTGATAATGTTGGCCTTGGAGAATTCCAAGGATCCATTGAGATTCAGCTTCCAGTAGGTTCAATTTTAAAATTAAAAGGAAATGGAGCAGATCTAGCAAAGCACTGCATCCCAAAAATGCGGCACCACAGAGTTTCTATAACATTAAGAAGAATGAATGATAGCAAGATACTGCATGGATTTCATCCGAACCCAGAATTGGAAGAGCTGCGACCATATGAGCTATGAGATAGGTTTACCTTTAGGTGCACGCGAAAGTAACTCTTGTCCAGAAGTGTGGCTTAGAAGATTAGCTTGATCACCACAGAGGACAGATAGATAGTTCCTGCCATTTTTGTACTGCAGCAGGTTATGGCAGATATGATATAAAATGTTTCAAATGTATTCAGTATATGATATGTACTCAAGATTTAATGTTTCAAAATGTATTCAACATGTTATCTTTTGACATCTTCAGCATGTGTTCAATTTGTAACACAAATTTGAAGCAATTTAATGAAATTTCTTTCAGATTTTAGTATATTTGTCAAGTTGCCTTTTTTTGTAATTGATAAAGAGTCGTAAAATCATATGTTGGTTCTAAATTATCATGAACAAAGAAGAATACAAATAATGTCTGATAATAAAAGTTAGATAAAATTTTTGAAAGAATCAAACATTAAAAATTAATTTTTGAAAAATATACCTTGATAATAAAATGTGATTAAGACCACTAGAAAAAGGATAAATTTAATAAGTTTTTCCCTCTCGAGTTTGAGGTTTCTCACTTTTTATTTTCGCAGCACAAACGTCTTTTTTCTTTACGAATTTTCACAACCTCCACACACTTTTTATTTTCGCAGCACAAACGTCTTTTTTCTTCACGAATTTTCACAACCTCCACATAGTGTCACACTCCTCACGAAATCTCTGTATTCACAAAATCTCTGCACTTGGAATTGTAGATTTGTGTTCTAATCCCTCAAGATTGCAGGCCTATGTCCTACTCTCATCTCAACATTTGGGATTGTATACCTGTGTTCTACTCCCTCGAGATTGTAGGCCTATGTCCTACTCCCATCTAAGCATTTGGGATAAGCCTTTGCCTTACTCCCATATAAGAAATCTCAGCATTCGGGATAGGCCTTCGCCCTACTCCCATCTCATCAATCTTAACACCAACAATCTCAGCACTCTTGGTCAGTACCTGAAGTCTGATTCCCGTGATATTCTAGAGGAAGAGGATTTTATATTTGATTTCACGTTTCTTTAGGAGTCCCTTCCTATCGCAATCTTTCAAATCAAATTCAACGTAAGTATGGAGGATGAGGATTTTATATCAGATTTCGCATTGCTTTAGGAGTCCCCTCCTATCGCAATCATCCAAATCAAATTAAACAAAATTCTAAAGGATGAGGATTTTATATCTGATTCTGCATTTCTTTAGGAGACCCTTCTATCATAATCATTCAAATCTAATTGAACAAAATTCTAGAGGGTGAGGATTTTGTATTCAATTTTGCATTGCTTTATGAGTCCCCTCTTATCGCAACCTTTCAAATCAAATTCAACAAAATTTTAAAGGATGAGGATTTTATATCCAATTTCGCATTGCTTTAGGACTCCCCTACTATCACAATCTTTCAAACCAATTTCAACAAAATTCTAGAGGATGAGAATTTTATATATGATTTTACGTTGCTTTAGGAGTCCCTCATATCACAACTTTCAAATCAAACTCCACAATATTTTAGAGGATGAGGATTTTATATCTGATTGTGCATTGCTTAACAATTGCGCACGCAATATTTTAGAGGATGAAGATTTTATATCCGATTCTGCATGGTTTGGCAATGATGCACGTGATATTTTAGAGGATGAGGATTTTATATCCAATTCCACATTGCTTAGCAATGGTGCACGTCATATTTTAGAGGATGAGGATTTTTTCTCCGATTTTGCATTGCTTAGCAATAGTTCACATGATATTTTAGAGGATTAGGATTTTATATCTGATTCCACATTACATAGCAATGGTCCACGTGATATTTTTGTGGATGAGGATTTTATATCCAATTCTGCATTTCTTAGTAATGGTTCACATGATATTTTAGAGTATGAGGATTTTATATATGATTTTGGATTGCTTTGCAATGGTGCATGTGATATTTTAGCGAATGGGGATTTTATGTCTGATTCTACATTGCTTAGTAATGGTTCACACAATATTTTAGAGGATAAGGATTTTATTTCTGATTTCACATTGCTTAGCAATAGTGCACATGATATTTTAGAGGTTGAGGATGTTATATCCGATACCACATTGCTTTTAAGAGCCCTTCATATCGCAATCTTTTAAACAAAATTTGAGATTCTTTGCAAGGTCATCCGATTCCTTTAAATTCCCTACATTTTCACCTCCCTTCCGAGAACTTTTCCACACTAGCAATATTTTAAAGGATGAGGATGTTATATCCGATACAGTGTTCCTATAGAAACCCTTCCTATCGCAACCTTTCAAATGAAACTTGAGGGTCGGTGCAAGGTCGTCTGTTTCCTTTAAATCCCCTATGTTTTCCATATCCCATCCGAGAAATTTCCCCACACTCAAGAAATTTTTGGGGTCAGCATCTGAATTCTAATTTGCATCCTCTGAAACTATTGAAATTGAAATCAAAATTAAAGTTTTCTAACGTCGAATTTGAAATTGGATCTTCAACATGGCCGTCAGATTTCCTGGTGGTTTTTTTTGGATTTCCCTTCCATTTTCCCCAGCGGGAGTCCCTGTTTACTCCCCAGCGGAAACTTTTTATTATTTTATGTTTTGTTCTGAGTGTACTGACTCAGATAGTTGTGTTGCCTTTTTTGATCTCTTCGGTCAATGCTAATACATGTGGTGTGCTGGCACAGCACACCACACCTATTGGTGGTCCATTTGTTAACCTCACTTTTGGTTGAGGTCTAGTATTTCCTCCTTAGTAGCCTAGGGTCCTAATGACTATTTCTAGAGGACTAGAAAATGAACCCCTGGTGGTCCATTTGTTAACCTCACTTTTGGTTGAGGACTAGAAAATGAACCCTCACCATTACAAACTCTAAACTCATTTTTGGTCAACTTGAAGTTCTACATGTTGGTCCTAACCTCTAGCACTTAGTAGGTGGGGCCAATATGGGGGAGCTCACAGAGAGTTCCCATAGGATTACTTGGCCCTAGGGTTAACTCTGGGTGGTGTGGTCTCAGTCAATTCCACACACACACTTGCACATTATACTTCCACTCACAACCTTAAATCCAAATATGCTTAACTTTGATTCCCTAACCCTTTGGGAGACTTATGTAGATGGTCCCCTAAGCCACTAGCCCTAGGCTAGGGTTTACCTAAGACCATTGCATGGAAGACTCAAAGTAGTGAATTCTATTGCTCCATAGCTCAAGTAGGTTTGTTGACACCCCAATTTTACCAAAATACCCAACTTAGCCTTTTGCCCCCAAATCAACCCAATTTACAGAATTACCATTGAAACCCCAAAATTGATCAAAATTCCCAAAATTTCACACGATACCCAAATTTGTTAAAAAATCATCTCAAACTATTTTAAACCATCCAAATTGTCCAAAACATCCTAAAATTTTTAAAATTACCAAAATACCCATAATTTTGCCAAAATTACGAAAATACCCATGGAGACCCAAATTATCCCAAAACCTTCAAAATCATTTTAAATGTCTCCAAAATCAATTTGGACCACTACATTTAACCTAATTTGACTAATTTGACCTATTTTGAATAAAAGCCCCAAATTGTCTTCAAAGGCCCAATTACTCCAATTCACCCCCAATGTCTAACAATTTGATCCCAATCCTCCCCAATTACAACACTAAACTCAAACTCATCATCCCTAACGTTGATTAAAACCAAATCCAAGCTCAATTAAACCCAATTTCAAGCATAATTTCAATCTCAATCACAAAATCTTCAATTTAACTCTAAACAAAAATCCCACTCAATTGAACCCCAAACCTATCCAATTGCTCCAATTTTGAATCATAAACTCTTTAAAACACTTCCCACATAAAATTAAAGCTTAAATTGTCCTTGTTCTAGCCCCAATTTCACTCAAAATTAACTTGCACCAAAACTCCCCAATTTTGCCCCAAATTAGCCATGTCCCAAAATTCCACCAAGTTAAACTCCATAACCCTAAAATTTCTATCCAGTTGCTATCCAAAACTCTTCATGACAATCCTTAGGACCAATTTGAACAATAAATTGGGCCATAGCCAAACTCTATCCATAACTCTTCACGACAATCCTTAGGACCAATTACAACCATCAATTGGGCCATAGCCAAACTCTATCCCAACCCAAACCCAAGTCTAACCCAGCACCCCAAAATTAGCCATTAGCCAAAATCCTTCAAATTTAAGTTCCAAATAAATTTAAAATCACTCTAAAAAATTTTTTGAACTCCTTGTGACATTCACCTACACCGTTTTGATAAATTAATTAAGCTCAATGCATGACTAGCCCAACCTAAGCACAACTTCAAGCCAAAATGCCCAAAATTGAACCCATGCACCAAAATTTAACAAACCAAACCAAATTGATCAAACCAAAGCCAGCATAGTCACCATTTGGACTCCAGTGACCAAGCTAGACCCACCTAGCCCACCCTAAATGATCTATGGACCAATGGACCCTTAATTTAAAGGATCCCCTCCAATTTTTAGGCTAATGCAAAATATCTTTGTCATCATCACTTGCCATTGAGAGTTAACCACCACTACCCATCCCCTATCCTCTCTGAGCACATAGGTCTCCTGACCTTGGTCAGCCACCACCTCAGCCGTCGGAAAACAGTCAGCCCAAGTGGGCCCCAACTAGCCAAAACCCAAATTTAACTTCCCTGAGTTAGCTAAACCCCATTGGTCATTGGAGATTTTTTCCTCTCCACCTCAGCTTCCAATTGCGCCCTGTTGGCCCCCATGAGCTCCAAATGGAGAGTTTTCCACTTGAAAGAGTTCAAAACTTTGGGGAAACTCTACCAAAATCCCACCAAAGCTTCTCCAGACCTCCCTGAGTGCAAGCCCATTGTTTCCAGCTATCCAAACCCGCTGCCTTGAGGTAATTTCTGAGGTCGTAGAAATACCATTCTCCACTCCACCACACTACACCAAAGTCCAATTAAACTTGCACAAACCCTCCCTAAAGTGAGAAGAGTTGATCCCCCAACCAAAGCCCCATCACAGACCCACTCTAACCTAGTCTTAGACCAACATCTGAAAGTCACCTTGGTCGAATTCATAGTTAGACATTTCGCCATAGCACAGGAACTCATCTTAAGGTTTTTTAGACTCCTTTGAAGCTTCTTCAACCATCTGATTGAGGCTACATCTCTCAGACAAAGGTATTAAATCTCAACCTAACCCGAGCTTAGTTTGATTCTCCATACTTATAGACTATATTTCATACCATATAAGTCATGTAGATGTGTTTGTCTTTGTAGATAAAGGTGTAGGAACAAATTTGAAGTGATTTGGTTGAATCTAGCTCGAGATCATAAGGTTTTAGTGTGGAATGCTCTCGAGTTAGAGAGTTTGGGGACGATGAATGGATGACGTCAGTTTTCATGTTTATCCAATGAACAGTCGTGATGGAGCCAGACGAGGAGATGGTATGAGAACCGCGGGACGCATGGTGCTGAGGTGGCAGGCAGTGTCAAGTAGTGGAGCACCGTGTGGAAAGCTCGGAGCTGTTGAGGTTGAGATGGCCTTGACTGGGTTAAATATAAAAATAAGGATTTTATGATTTAAATAAATATCAGACCTTGAAAAATCCATAATTTTGCATAGAAAAATTGTAAAAATAAAATAAAAATGCCCTATTGCTCATTAAATAGAGGAGAATAATGTGGATTAAAAATTAAAACTATTTTTTGTTTTAATTAATTAAATGGTCTCAATAGTATTTTAATTTATTTTGATTAAATATTGTTCATCATAACATGAAATTTTTATGGTTTGTTCCTCATGATATAGGAGATGTTCCTTGATTTTTCCAAGGTCAAAGAGCATCTTTGTGCTTGTAACCCTAATTTTTATGCTTGGATGGCTATTTTGGCTGAATATAATTTTTTTAATTAAAATATTACTTGAAAAATTATGAGATAAATTTTAGTAGGTTCTCTATGGTCAGAGAAAATTTGGAAAATATCATAATGGTTTGGATAGTTTTGTACATTTCTATAGTTAATTAAATGTTTATATCTTGTTTTAAATTAATTAAATTAAATATTAATAAAAAATTAATAAAATCAATACCATATTGTGTGAAAAAACATATGTTGACCTACTGTAAAAATTTGAAAATTATTTAATTAAGTTTAAGTACTAAAGTTGACTTTATGAGGAATTATATTTTTGTACAAAAATAATTATATTAAATGAAATACACTTAGAAAAAAACGTGAAAAGTATTTTTCTGAGTTTCTTATGGTTAGGTGCACTTAGAAAAAATAAAAATAATTTTTGAGAAAATATTTCACTTTTGAACAATATTTTAATCTAAAAATAGTTAAAAATAAGTAAAAATTTCAAAAATATGAAAATGGTTCAAAATGCTCCTAATTATTTCTTGATTACTTGGAACTCATTAAAATATTTTTTTTCAATTTTCTAAGTTAAAATTAAATTTTCTAAAGGCTTAAAAATATGTTTTCCTTTTTTCCCATTAAAATATTTATAATAAATAACTTAAAATTGACAAAAAAATATGAAATTTATTTCTCTGAGTTCTCTGGGCTTAGAGAGATTTAATAAAAATAAAAAAAAAATGATTTTTGTTATTAAAACATATTTTATCATTACTTGAGTCATTAAAATTAATAAATAATTATAATAAATAAAAATTTATTTAAAAAATCATGGAATTTTTGCTACAAGTTTATCTGATCTAAGTAAACCTCTAATAATTTTCCCAAAAACAAAAACTTTATTTTGATTTATTAAATAAATTAATATTGAAAATCCTATTTTCTAAGTTAAAATAATTATGTAAATTAAATTAAAATTTGAGTAACCACATTTTCTCTTCTAATGTTTTAATTAAACCATGAATAAGGTACTCCAAAATTTTTTAAGTCATTTAAAGTATGCTTAATGAGTTAGAAGTGGAGAGCCCCAAGGGCAAAATGGTAATTTTTTAGTACATTAATCAAAATTTATGATTAACCAAAGGGACAAATGGGTAATTTTGATCTTAATAAGTACTTCTAGATGATTGAGACATAATGTGTTAAATAGTAGAAACAAATTTACCACACTTTCATGATAAGATTAAAATTGTAATTTTCTAGATTATCAGGATTTAGAGGTTGATCAAAATCAAATGATTTTGAAGTAATGAGTTTAAGCTAGAAAGATGATAATTCACTTATTTTAAGCCCACAGTTAATGATAATATGATATTTCAATAAGAATACATATCACATAAACTAAAATATTGATGGTTGCAAACTCACCCATTGAGGTTGTTAAATGCTCAGATGTGATCTAAGCTTGATATTTAAACTTATTTGATAAGATTTAAAAAAGGTAACATGATTGATGACAAACACCTCTAAACACTACAAGCCCAACTATAGTTGTGGGTGCAAAATCTTTAACGACTTAAACTTTCCTTAAGGGGCATTCGCCTACATAACTCTTAAGTAAAATATCAACTAATTAATTGAGTACTTTGTCCTTGAGAAAATTTAAAAGTCCAGGTTCATTGAGTAATGGGGCAATTTTAATCCAACCTTTGGATGATTAATAAAACAATATAATAAGTTCAAAATGAACTCAAAACATTTCAAGGGATTTTAAAAGTTTTTCAGGGTCATTCCCCGAACACTTTGGAATCTCCTGGATATTTTGAAGGACAAATTCAACTTGCTATATTTTGTTATAAAAAATCATCCACTAAGATCTTTTGGGATTCACTGAGTCATGGTTTGAGGGTTTGTTAGTTACAAATTCGTCTACTATTGCAATTTATTTAAATTTCTCCAAAATCATATACATGTTGCAAAAGCTAATCTTTCAGCGGGAATGCCAAGAAGAAGACAGGTACGCTTTTACAGTGTTTTTTAATCTCTATCATTTTACTTTTTGGAATCTACTTTTGCTTTCAAATATTATAACTACTTGGTTGTACGGTTAACTTTACTTACAAAATTAAAAACATTTTAAAAAATGAATCAACATTTTCAAAAATCTAAAACAAATTATTTCAAAGGTAACCATAAATCCTTTGAAATGTCACTATATTTAAAATGTCCTTTTAAATTTTTGGGACTCCTTCAGAGGAGATAACCCACGGTTGCTAACAAGATCTTCATGATTTAAATGGGATTCACAACTTGTTTGAGCTAAGTAAACTCAAATGAAAATAGTGATACCGGAACAGTGATACCGGAACGAGAAGAGAACCGTGGGATCCTAACCGTTGTCGCTCTAATCAACTTTAACCTCCCCCTCCCCCCCATAATGATTGAATTTAAACTTGTCATTTAAACATTTGAACCTTAGACTTTAGGACTGCTAGTTTTTCTAGGAGCTTGGAGCTAAATTTTTTAGCACCCTTCTACAACAACAATATACAACAACATGATGATCTATATCAGCTCTTCTTTCTTTAGAATTAAACAACAAATCATAGGATTACTAGGCTGTCTTCCTAGTGCGACATAAATCCTAAAATCTTCTTTAGGCCTTTCTTTCTATAGCTCTACTACACAACTTAAGCCCTAACTCGTTTTAAAATTCTGAGGTTGTCGTTCATCACGACCAAAATTCTCACATCTTTCAGACTCTTTGTATGGTTGCATCATGCATATGTTAGCATTAATCAATAAAATTGACAGGATTTAACATTTAAATAATTTCTTTCTCTCAAAAGTGAAGCTGAACCATATGATAGCTTGGGAAGTCACTCAGGTTCCCCTCAGGATCTGTGACAGCACCTAGATTTTCTTCTTTTAGATTTCATAATGAATGTTCCAAATTTGAGTCATTCCCCTTTCACATCTTCATGTTTTATCTTTTAAGAATTCCTATCTCTTTGAATTCTTTGGAGATAGTATTCCCTAATCTTAATCAAGAGTTTTCTTAGATGACTTTGGTTATCTAAGATGTAATAAAGGGGCTTGCCCTTATAAGAAACTTTAAGAATCTAGCTTAATAAAAACCTTATTTAATTTTTCGTATTAAATAGGGTAAATTGTTGGTCAACATAAAAAGTAGTTTTTGCAAACTTAAACAGATGTCATAAATTCTTTAATTTATTTAATCGAGCCTTACCAGTAATTAATGTATCTATTCTTTGGAATGGATGCATTGCTTACGGTATTAGACTTATTTATTTAAACTACTGAGGATATGATATCAGTTCATTCTCATATTTTTAAGACTTAAAATATTTATATATATATATACACACACACACACTTATATTAAATTAGTGGGTGATGAGACTCCCATTTCAGCGACCGACAACTTCTAATTTGGTGACCGGCACTATCATTTCACATCTAGTAGTTAGGAAAGGTCTCCCTAAAATAATAGGAATTTTTTTATCTTCTTCCATATCCAACACAATGAAATCATTAGGGAAGATAAATTTATCCACTTTAACCAACACATCTTCTATAACTCCTTTAAGATAAATGAAAAATTGATCAACTAACTGTAGGGTTATAGTAGTTGGAGAAATATGTCCTAAACCTAGTATTCTATATATAGATAATGACATATGATTAATGCTTTCTCCCAAATTACATGAAGCTTTTCCACAATTTTTTTCTACAATTGCACAAGGTATGGTAAAACTGCCAGGATCATTGAGTTTTTGAGGTAGCTTTTTCTGAATTATTACAGTGCACGCTTCACTAAGCGCAACAGTCTCATAATCTTTAAACTTTCTTTTTTTATTTAAATTTTCTTTCATAAACTTTGCATAAATTAACATTTGTTTTAGAGCTTCTAGAAAAGGAATTTCAATTGCATGATTTTTAAATATCTCAAAAATCCTTGAAAATTGTTGATCAATTTTATTTTGTCTACGTCTTTGAGGAAAAGGAGGTGATGGTAATTCTACATTCTTCTTAGTTAGAGAAACAAGTTTTCCACTTCCTTAGGAGTACTTCATTTAGGTTTTTTAGTTTCTTTATCTTCTTTCTCAACTTCAATTTCTTTTTAAACACCAAAACTCAATTCCTTCCCTCTTCTTAGTTATAAAGCTTTAAATTGCTCTTACACTTTACTTTTATCTTTAGGATTGATCTCAACATTATTAAGATTGGTTCCCTATAAGCATTAATCAATAAAATTGATAGGATGTAACATTTAAATACTTTCTTTCTCTCAAAAGTGAAGACAAACCATAGGATAGCTAAGGAAGTCCTTCAGGTTCTCGTCAAGATCAGTGACAGGCCCTAGATATTCTTCCTTTAGATTTCATAATGAATGTTCCAAAATTGAGTCATTCCCCTTTCACATCTCTATGTCTTATCTCATAAAAGTCCTATCCCTTTGAATTCTTTGGAGACAGTATTCTCTGATCTTAATCTAGAGTTTTCTAAGGTGATTTCGGTTATCTAAAATGTAATTAACTGTAGGGGCTTGCCCTTATAGAAGACTTTGAGAACCCAGCTTATTACAAACCCTATTTAATTTTTCATATTAAATAGGGAAAATTATCAGACAACGTAAAAAATAGTTTTTGCAGACTTAAATAGATGTCATAAATTCTTAATTTATTTAATCGAGCCTCACTAATAAGTAGTGTATCTATTCTTTGGGATGGATGTATTGCTTGCAGTATTAGGCTTATTTATTTAAACTACTGAGGATATGAGATTGGTTCGTTCTCATATTTCAAAACTTGAAATATTACTTTT